>NC_135771.1:7286277-7347091 GCF_052425735.1 Oculina patagonica | reverse complement strand
CAGATATGAAGTGATATATAAAAGACAGCTCTTAAATTCCGTAGAAATATTTTTTGGAAAACGTTTACTGTAGGCTCTGACCTGAAATGACAAGAAATCCTTTGGTCCGCCATGTTGGCTCTCCTTTCGAAGCCGACCAAAATACAAAGAAAAAAATAAATGGCACTTTTAAACATCCATTTTGTAGTTAAGAACCTAAACTGATATAAGATTAATACAAAATTTCGGCCGAATCGTACTGATAACTTTGCCCTTTGTAATTTTGTTATTGAAATGCCTATGATGAATAAACTAAATTTATGCTTAATGGAACATTCTCAATCGACACAACATTAAAGATATCGGTTGTTCGACTTGCAGACAATTTCAGGGTCCTGTTTGTTTTTTACCTAAACTTGTTGCTTAAACAATTACATCGATGTTGGTTATAATAAAAAAGATTACTTTTTTTAATTTTGTAGCAATAGTTTTTGTAAAACGGCGTTTACGGTAAGCAGTCCTTCGATCCGCTATGTTGACTCGCCTTCGGAGTCGACGAAACCAGCCATCTTTAAAATTTCCAGAGATAAATATAACGGACTTTTAAAACATCCATTTCGTGGTTGAATAAATACGATATTTTGACCAATCGCACTAACAATTTTGTTCCTTTTTTAATATTGATATTAACTATCACGAATAAACTTTGATATATCATAATTGATGGCAGCTATATTATCTTTTATACATTGGAGCATGGTTATTATAAAACAACTTCCCTTGTGAAGGGATCAACACACAGTGGTTTGTTATGAGAAAAAATAATTGACTTCAGTTTTAGAAACGTGAGCAAGTCTACGAGAACGAGAAATGCTGTGAACACGGCAAGTGTTTCCAACAACTTTCTTCAGAGTTCTTCCAATATTCTCAATAATTGGTGTACAGGACGGGGAATGAATGCTTGTTTACATTAGATACGGATACAACTCATCCAATACGGACGATAATTCGTCCGAGATGAGTTATCCGTCAAAAAAGGAAATAACTTGTCCTAGAGTGAAATACACGTCGAGTCCCTCGAGTCAAATGCCCCCGGTAGTGAAATTGACCGTTGCCACGAGTCCATTCCTTGAAGTTGTATGTACGGCACCTGGGTCAAGAAAACTTTCTGGCAGATACTTGGCCATGAGTAGGGCGAGACGAGAAGTGCTGTGAACCAGGAGATCTCGAAGACTAGTATTCCACCGATAGACGCGCAAAGAAGTGGTCTTCAAGATGTACTTTCTGATGATGTCATCGGCCAGGATACTGAAATTCTATAAAGGGTCTTATTCTCCTGGTTATTTTGGGTGTAGTACCTATGGCACTTTCTCAGCTCATTGCTGGAGTCTGTGAACTCGACCCAAGCTATTGACGATTCTTTCGCGGCTGATCTCTTTCGCTTGCCTCTGACTGGTGATTATCACAAAGTGATAATCACCTCCTCTTCTCCTTATAAATAATGTTGACATTTCGTACAGTTTGTTGGAGTTGACTCTAAGGTTGGCATTCTTTCAGTGAAAAGAATGGGTGGACCGTAATCGACGTAAGCAATTAAGGGTAACATGCAGTTGAATGGCCGTGGATATCCTGTCGTCGGATATAGAGAGGTATAGATCGAGAAATGAAAATGACTGATATCAATGCATTCAAGGGCGGGATGACAAAGAAAACCAAATGCATTGTCCTTGATATCAATTACGTCATCCGTACCCCATAAAGCAATCTGATAGAGTAGTGACTTGTTGTCTTAATGGTGGTCAAATATTTCCCTCTCGATCTTTCCAACGAAACGACAGGCTTAAATGATGTCCAACATTTGTCCCCACAGCTACACCACAGTAGTAGGTTGGTGGACTTGTTCAGCAGTTCCGACAAAGGCGGAATGTGTTGTTCTGGACGAAGGTTGAGGTGGTACTTTTAAGTTTGCAAACCATTGTTGGGTGTAATGACGGAAAAGAGACTTGACACCCATAATAAAAATATATCTATTCAAATCTGTTCTCGACTGAAAAGGCCGCACGATCCTAAGTTTTGAAGGGCATGGTTTGGTTTTACATTGCTCGCCTTTCTTTCAACGTAGGTGATTCCTTTTAACATAGGCACTTGGTCCCATAAAAACCAGAGTTTATGACCCCTAACTCAATAATACGGACACCTCGATAATTTATTGTATCAATACACTCAGTTCTGCGCCTATTGTATGCATGTACCCGTATTAAAGAGGTTTAACTGTTGTTCTCTATGGAATATTCGTCAAATCAAAAGTGTACAATACAGCAGTCTATCATTTAGCATTTTCTTTTTATTAACATCATGAAGCCTTTAAGACCAAGTGTCAATATAACAATTCTCCTTGGTGGTTTCCACACATTACTTATAGAACTAGTTGGGAGAATCTGCTAAAATACCAAGACAATTCATGTGTGATAGTTTCCTTGATTCTCATTACTGTTCCTTGGTTACATATTGATTTCATTGTGGGAGAAAAAAAATAAAGATCACCTGTGAGGCTTTAAGGGTTAAATTACGTTACAGCAAGATTTATGACGTTAAGTATATCAAATAATTCATATATATGAACTGCGGATGAAATATAAAGTGAAGAAGTGATACTCGCGGTGAATTGCAATTAAAGAAATTGCAAAGAAAGAAACCAGAAAAAAATTCTGGCTTGAATCCCCTTGATGCCAGAATTTTTTTTGGTTTCTTTCTTTGCAATTTCTTTGATTGCATTTCACTGCGAGGATCACCTCTTCACTTAGTTAGTAAGTTTTATATTATTAACAATATACTACAAAAAAATTTTATTACACTTAAATACTTTTACAAATAATAACACGATTAACATATTGAAGCAAAAACTAAGCTTACATTATTTAAACTGTTTTAAAAATGGCTAGTATAAAACTCTATTCATTGCAAAAACTACATGTATAATGTTTTTCCTAACTTAAATGCCTTTAATATGACTACATTCTTTTCAATTTGGGAAATGTTAGATGAAAAAATTCCAAGGACTACCAAAATAAGTACTGCATGTGAAGCCTGAGGAATTTTTTTTTAACCAATTGTTTCTCAAATGGGACAGCATGGAAAGGATAGGATACAAAAGCTCTTAAAAAATAGAAAAACGAAATACAAGAAACCACAATTTCCTGTACGTATTTAATGAATTCTACAAGATTGAAGATATTTTCTAGGACATAACACTGAGTTGCCTCATGCTACTGAACTGTAGGTAATTGTACTTAGTTTGTCCCCTGCATAGGACAGGAAAAAATTCTGAGTCTCCAATGAAAAAATTTTGTGCACTGATTATTTGCACATATACAAGTCAAATTCAACCTTTCACACATAGAAGTGTCACTGCACTTTTCAATAACATGCACATTCTTACACTTTATGTTCAAAATCCAATTAACAATTGCATTTTTTGCTGACGCCAGTCATAATCAAGGCAACAGCCTACAAACCTTGCAAATCAGTAACAAACAAACAAAATGGATCAAAATCTACCAATCACAACCTACAGACGTGACCTTTTGAACCAACTGAAGTGATCTTCTGTTTCCTTAGAGTTCTGCTTAGATAATTGACAGTAGAGATAAACATGAACTGTTGACTTGAGCAAAGTTTGTATGTTATTGAAATGTGCAGTAATTTTTGCAAAAAAATAGTTCCTTACGAAAACCTAGGCTCCTTTTGTTATTCCCCAGTCTTCAAAACGCCTTGGATTGCATGTTATTGGCTTAAGACCATCCTTGTGTTCTCTCCCTTCTGAAAGTGCCACACAGACTTGGCAATACAGTGGATACTTTGGCATCCAGTAGTCTCCAATAGCAGTTCCAGTAATATCCCCATAACCTTTCCACTTCCACTCTAGATATTTATTATACTCAGTCTCATTGTTACTAAGATATTTCAGGTAATCGGCGAGAAGTTGTGGAGTTTTAAAGTCACGTACTTTTATGACTGAGTGGTTCAGATATGGACCAGGCAGGAATTCATTGAGTTTGTCTGTAGCCAACACTACGGGAACCGATCCAGCGTCCCATGCATCGTGTAGTTGCGCATCAACGAAATAATCGCAGTCTTGGTTAAAAAACACCAAGGTGAACTTGTATTGTCTGGCCAGAATGGATTTGGCTTCTCTGAAATCTTTGCCTTTATCTTTACCATACCTAGCAACCAGACCTTGTTTGTTCCTAAGACAGGCTCCGTAAGAATCAACCTGTACAAATTTCATCAACTGCCTCATGTATTCCGTCCGCACCTTCTCACAATTTGACAATGCTGCCATAATGAGCCCAGTTTTATTCTTAAAAGGAACTGGTGGTGTTAACTTAGGCAACAAAACTGAAGGATCAGGGAAGTCCGAATCCAAACGATAACTTTTCAGCAAGTTGAATTTGGACATGAACTCAGCATCCTTTAATACCGGTGTGTAAACCGGGTTTTCTCGTATTTGCAGAATCCATGGCTTAGATTCTATAGGAGGATATGGCCTTGGATCCCTACCATGGACAACAAAGCCATCTGCCTCTTTTGCTCGTGATATATCACTTGTTAACTCACATTGTACTGGGCATTCACCTTTCGGCCACTTTAAATGTAGATCTAGCCGTCTGCCAAAAAACGTCGACCAGTAAACAATAAGCCAAGTCTTTGTCTTGTTCTCGTATTTGAAGGTGCCATTTCCTCTTTGTGTCCTACGCAAGGCAGGTTTCTTAACCAAGGGAATTTTATCCGAAAAGTTCATCTCGAGTAGCCATAAAAGCGCTGCTAAGAGTACAGCACAAGGGAGAAACTTTATAGCGAACTCTTTTCCTGCCATTTAGTATACTGCATATACCTCTTTGTCTCCTTATGGACCTGTTAAAAATAATATGTTCATATAAGTCACATAGAGAATAATGAGTAGCACAGAGTCAGTAAAAACACGTGTGGACCGTTCTCGTCCACAGAGCCGTCTGTCCCCTCTAGCCAGCGGGGTCATACATTGTACGAGAAAAGGTGGTTCTGGGTACACATGGTTGGCTAGATTTCAACAATGGGAATGTGCTATCCAACCGATCACATCAACCGTTTTTAATTCTTTTGTTAAAATCTAGCCAATCAAATCACGTGTCCCCAGAGCCATCTTTGCCTCGTACAATGGCCCCTGCCGGTTAAGAGGGGCAGGCGGCTCTGTGGTAGCGATGGCCCATTTTATACACCACACAACACTAGTCTGTAATTTCCTCCTGACTAAGTTTTTTTTCGTACTTGACAAAATTTATGGAAACCGCAATTTTAATTAATTTGGGGTGTGAAGTAGCGGTGTGCCGGTGATCGATAATAATCTATAATCGATCAAAAAGTTTCAACGACCTGACAATCCGCTATGATTGATCATAATTGATGGCAGCTATATTATCTTTTATACATTGGAGCATGGTTATTATAAAACAACTTCCCTTGTGAAGGGATTAACGCAAAGTGGTTTGTTATGAGAAAAAAAATTCATTTTAGTTTTAGAAACGTGGGCGAGTCGACGAGAACAAGAAATGCTGTGAACACGGCAAGTGTTTTCAACGACTTTCTACAGAGTTCTTCCAATCTCCTCAACAGTTGGTGTACAGGACGGGGAATGAATGCTTTTTTACATTAGATAGGGATACATCCCATCCAATACGGACGATAATTAGTCCGAGATGAGTTATCCGTCAAAGACGTATATAACTTGTCCTAGAGTGAAATACAGGACGATTACAATTTCAGATGGGCATAAACTCGTCTCAGTTCACCCGTCGCTTTTATAGATTTATAACGAGACGGCTCAAGTTACATCGCGTGACAGCGGTGGCACCAGATGAACAGCAGACAATGCTGGTCACAGCAGTCGAGTCCCTCGAGTCAAATGCCTCCGGTGGTGAAATTGACCGTTGCCACGAGTCCATTCCTTGAAGTCGCATGTAAGGCACCTGGGTCAAGAAAACTTTCCGGCTGGTACTTGGCCATGAGTAGGGCGAGACGAGAAGTGTTGTGAACCAGGAGATCTCGAAGACTAGTATTCCACCGATAGACGCACAAAGGAGTGGTCTTCAAGATGTACTTTCTGGTGATGTCATCGGCAAGGATACTGAAATTCTACCAAGGGTCTTAGGGCGTGATTACATGGCGCATTTCAGCCCTGTTTGCCGGGCTGAGATTTCAGCTCGGCTTCCAAAACAAATCTTCTTGAAAAGACGTTTGCGATTACATGAAGAAAGTTTCATCCCGGGCCGAATTACAGCCCGGGCTGAAATTCCAGCCCGGTTTTTGAAACCGAGCTGGAAATCTCAGCGCGGGCAAACGTGCTGAAAAAAACCTCATGTTATCGCGTTTTCAGTTTCAGCCCGGACTGAAAGTGAGCTTACGGATGCGCAGTGATGGTTTACAACGAAAGAAAATGGCGGCCACGATAATTATTCAGTTTTAAAAGTGTTCAACCAGGGCTGAAATTCGCCATGTAATCGCAACCATGGGGGGCTGGCAGCGAGGCCTGGAACCGAGTCTCGATGATTGCCCCAGTAAATAAATTTGGCTTAGTGAGACTAAGTACTGGTTTAATTGAAAACAAAGATGGGGGAAGTTTATGGCGGACGGGCGTTTGCGAAGGTTTTTAAACGTTAACGTTTCGAGAACTGTTTTCACATTCGAACATCCAGGGGATGATGTAAGCACTTTTTATATATCTAAATTTCCCATTTTTAAGAAACATCACAGGTGAAATTTACGCCGCAAACCGGTGAACGGGACCACCACTGCGTTTTTACATCCCAGTAAAGACAGCGAAATCTCACAGCAGAATATTTTTAGTAATTGTTGCATACACTGGATAAGCTGAACGATCTTTATTTCTGGACTAGACGCCATGATGGTAAGGGTAGCCATTTTTTTTCTGTAAGACTTACATCAAACAGTAGTTGTTATTGAGAAAGTACAGAAGGTTTGATATGACTCGTTTTTTTTTTATTTCCCAAAGCCTCAGAGCCTAGTTAGAATTTGAATATAAATATAATATTTAGGGTAACATGGAACTGAAATGCAATATATCGAAATAAAATATATCAAAATTTAATTGGCCTACCAGTATTTTTTATTTTATGTTTTGCACCAGTTACAATAACATTTTTTCATGTTCAATTAATGTTGCAAGATTAGGTGGTAATGTTTTTCAACAGTTTTCTTTATATTAACTTTTGAACTGAGTATGTCTTCCTAATAATGGCGCTCAATGAGAAAGCTGTTGGGGTAACCTTGCATTTAGTTTTTGCCTATCGCACCTGTGGGGTGAGAATTGAAACTTGGAGGAGGTTGATTGGTTGTAGAATGCTCCAGTCATGGTCAGTCACCTTAAGTAAGTAAGTAAGTAAGTAAGTAAGTAAGTAAGTAAGTAAGTAAGTAAGTAAGTAAGTAAGTAAGTAAGTAAGTAAGTAAGTAAGTAAGTAAGTAAGTAAGAAGTAAGTAAGGTAAGTAGTAAGTAAGTAAGTAAGTAAGTAAGTAAGTAAGTAAGTAAGTAAGTAAGTAAGTAAGTAAGAAGTAAGTAAGTAAGTAAGTAAGTAAGTAAGTAAGTATATAAGTAAGTAAGTAAGCCTTTATTTAAACAGGGTTTCTCTATCAGCTTTACAATTAAAACTGTTATCAATAGAGGCCCTAAAAATTAAAAAGTCGCAAAAAGCCTTATAGTATATCTAAAATGGAAGTTTAAAAATTTAAAATATATGAGGATACTAAGATTTAAGCTAAAATTATGTTACATGTGTAAAAAAGTCGAAATAATTAAAAATTACATATTTTTTTGAAAACTGTTATAAATTTGGCAACCTGAATAATAAAAAGGCTTTCTCGCGGCTTTTGTCCGTACTTTCGGATTCTGAAATTATTTAAATTTTTTTGGTTGTTAAATGTCAACCGTGACAAATTTTTCGCTTGTTATTCCACGCCGCCAAAACATTCTCAGTGACGTGAAACATCAAACGCAAAAACCGCCACTATTCCACCACACGCATGCAGTCATTGATATTTAAATCTTTCTGAGAAAAACAAAACTTTGGGTGACGTCTTTCTTAGCAACGGCTTGATTGACACAGACTTGCACCGTTCCCCGGCACCGCTATGCCGTAAAAGAAAAGTGCAGACTTTCTCCCTCCCCCTCCCCCCCCCCCCCCCCGGCGTGTACGACTGCAATGTATAATGTTCTTAATAAACGAGTTTACTACTAGCTTTCCTGTAGTCTCGAAAAGTATCAGAGCTCTCTAAGTCCTGCCAGTCCCGGTCCCGTGGAACGTTGAAAGAAGTAATTTGTTCAAGTTTTTTGTTTAAAATGGTTTAAACGAGGAATGACCAAAATTTTAACTTTTTCCCTTAGAACGGTTAAAGAACGAGGGAAAAAACACGTATTTTTCTTTCTTTGTGGATGTTTAGGGTGACATAATTCCGTTACTACGGTCTGTTGAACATCAGTCTTTGTTAGCAGTGATTAATTTCTTCAAGTTCACTGAACGTGAAGAGCAGTTAGAAATCGATTCAAGGTACTCTCCTTCATTTTGGTAAATCAAAGAATAGTCACAATTTTGTCTTTTTCGCTTGGCATGCTTAAAGAACGAGAACTAAACACATCTATTTCTTCCTGTTAACACGCGTCAAGAATTTCGTGACTGCTTTGTATAAAGCTCTATCTTTTATGTAAATTTGGACGACTAGAACAGTATTTGAAGTCGAACCATTGTGGCACGGTATTCAAATTTTTGGAAACATCCATAGATTTACATAGTATATAGATTTATCATTTTTCATTTTAACAAAGTTGCAAATATACCGACTGCAAAAGTCCACGGTATGCTCGCACCTGGAATGATAAGAAGTCCTTTGATCCGCCATGTTGGTTCAGCTTCGAAGCCGATCGAAACCGGCCGTCTCCATATTTCCAACAAAAAAACATGGATTTTTTAAACATCCATTTTGTAGTTAAGACCACAAACCAAGATTTCATACAAATTTCGACCAAATCGTAGTAATATTTTAACCTCGTATTAAATTTTGATATTGACTTGCGTATCACGAATAAACTACACTTATGCTGAATGTAACGTTCTTAATCGATATACCATTGAAGATATCGGTCGTTCTACTTTCAGTAAATTTGAGTATCCTGTTTGTTTCTTACCTGAATTTGTTATATAAACCCTATCGATATCAGGTAATATGAAAACGATAACTCTTCAATTCTGTAGCAATATATTTTTTGAATCGTTTACGGTAAACAGTCTTTCGATTTCGATCATGTATTTCAAAGAAAAACTATAATAGAATTTTGAAAAATCTCTTTCGTAGTTCAGACCCCAAACGAAGATTAAATACAAAATTTCGGCTGAATCATATTAACTTAACTATCACGAATAAACTTTATTTATGCTGAATGGAAAATTGCAGTAATAGTTAGGATACATGCAAAATTTTAGCCAATGCAAATCGGTGACGTATTGTGGCCGCCACGTCCTAATATTGCACGATTCCTACAGATTATGACTCTTAGTAGCTGAACAGAGTTTTGCCTGTATAAGGTTGCTTCGGTAAAAAAACGAAGGTTTAAGGCAAAGCGTGTTTCAGTGTTTGCGGTCGATTCATTTCGCACTGCGATTAATCCGAAGACATTGACAAAATAAGTCGCTATGAACATATTGAAAACACTCTGAGATCGTTATGATTTTTACATTACCTGATGTACGTATGCTTGTTTGAACCTTACAATCCGTATCTTCTAACCATGGAGAATAGGCTCGCTTGTTTAAACCTTGATTTTCTTAAAAAAAGCATCCAAAATAGAGAGACAGACCTTCGTTTATCTCGTGACGGAAACTTATGACAGGTTGCGTGATACAAGCCAATGATGGGTGATAGACCCCCCGCCTTTGCCTAATTAATGGTAACGAAGTTTCACTTCAACAACAACGTTCATTTCAATAAAATATATATATTTATATCTTTTTAACCAAACCAATTACTTTAGTTGTGCAGGCATCATGCTTCACTGTTCCTTGAACAGTCGGTCGAGGAGGAATCTAGAATTAAATATTAAGTTTAGCCGGCGGACATGTTTTCAAGTTAATGTGAGCTGTTGTGGAAACAGATTTTGTCACGTGATTCATTCTATTGGTCTGGTACGTTGAAGCGTAACAACCATTGTTGATAGATAGCGTGGAAAAAAATAACTCGATTTGCTATTGGTTCCCTGAAGTTTGCGTGTCCTGCCCTTTCGAGAACCCATTGTTTCTTTTTCAAAACCACAGCCTTGATATTAATATTCGTGCTTAGTGTGTCAGCAATGTGCGAAATACAACCATGAGATGGAATATCTGCGGCGCTGGATGGCTGTCTAGGGGTAGCTGTAAAGAAACTGTTCCTGATCACAGCAGTGGAAGGATAGGTATCTAATTGACACTGCCGTTTTCTTTTTTTTCTTTTTTTCAGAGTAATAACTATGCTAAGTGCACTTGAAGATTACTAAGCCGGAACTCCGCTTGCAATTGACGGGCCACAAAAATGTTTTTCTCAGCCTTAATGTACAAGAAATAAGTGACCGAATGAAAGAGATAACAGTCGTCGGTACGTTCTTAATCCACATAACATTGGAGAAGTCGTTCGTTCGACTGACAATAAATTGCATCTCCTCTGTGTTTGTGGGTGGAAATGACTGAAGAAAATGGAAGCAACCTTGAAGTTAGAGTTTTGCTAGTTTCTTAACTTAACTTGCTGTTCAAACAATCTTAAAGATATGGAGTTATATATAAAGGACAGCTCTTAAATTCGTATAATCAACGGTTTACTGAAAAACTTCAGTAGAAATATTAAAACTAGAGTTGTCCGACGTTTCGATGTAACTAACATCATTATCAAGGTAAAATGTTGTATCGTGGTGTGAATATAAATTAGTTTGTGGAAAATAGTATAATAGACATTTGCTGCATGGTTATGTAAATAATTTCGCGCGGATTGAATCACTTTGCACGTTTAAAGTTGGCTTCAGGTCTTGAATAATCAGCATTTCATTGATGAGGCAATCGACTTTGCTGTGGCATTTCTTTAAAACTGAGAAGTTGTTAATTAGCTTCGGTTTTGAGATCCCGTGCGTGTTCAACATGTACTTTCCAGTTGACGAATTCTGAGAACTGTGTTCGTCAACACGTTGATGTAAGTGTCGATTAGTATAACCGACCTAGTCCATATCGCATAGACCACATTTGAAATAGTACACAACGCATTGTTCGCTCACTATTTTAGGTTATAAATATATCGCTGGATGCGATTTTGTTCAAAAAGTGGGGTCCAGTTAAACGCCAAAAACATTAAAAATACTTTTCTCCAGTTAAATCGAATTAAATCATATTATTACTGAATGATAGGCAGTAGATTTCCCAAAGTTTCATAGCCATCGCGCTAAAGTCGAAAAAGTTATGACACAAAGTTTGACATGGACGAGTGCGCCCGGAATAACTACAGAGCCACCTTAATCGTGCAAAGGGATTCAATCCGCGCGAAACTATTCATAACCATGCAGCAAATGTATATTATATTATTTTCCACAGACTAATTTATATTCACACCACAATACAACATTTTACCTTGATAATCATGTTAGTTACATCGAAACGTCGGACAACTTTAGTTTTAATAGCTCTTAAATTCCGTAGAAATATTTTTTGGGAAACGTTTACTGTAGGCTCCGACCTGGAATGACAAGAAATCCTTTGGTCCGCCATGTTGGCTCTCCTTTCGAAGCCGACCAAAATACAAGAAAAAATAAATGACACTTTTAAACATCCATTTTGTAGTTAAGAACCTAAACTAATATAAGATAAATACAAAATTTCGACCGAATCGTACTGATAACTTTGCTCTTTGTAATTTTGTTATTGAAATGCCTATGATGAATAAACTAAATTTATGCTTAATGGAACATTCTCAATCGACGTAACATTTATAGAGATATCGGTTGTTCGACTTGCAGTCAATTTGAGGGTCCTGTTTGTTTCTTACCTAAACTTGTTGCTTATTTAAACAATCACATCGATGTCGGGTGTTATAAAAGTTATAAAAGATTACTAAGAACTCCGCTTGCAACAGACTGATATATTAAAATGGCTGCAATATTCTTATTTTTTGCCGATAGACATTTTCGGAATATTAATAACCCGGATTGCAATTTCCCTTCCCTCAACTCAGTGCATCCTTGGCTCGCATCACGCGAAGAATGAAGACCTTTCAGTCTACTTTGGACGCCTTTTGGGAAAATTGAGGCTAAAATTCTCTCAGATTCAAACAACCATACCCACATCAGCAAAACGTATTTTCTATACATGGCCAGTAACTTATTTTGTTTATTTCCTGCGGGTAGCTGGTTTTAATTTAGATGTTCAAAGCTAGTGTTGTTCATGGGTGAAGTTGCCTACCACTGATTTCAGAACAGTTTAGACCAAATATCTGCGATATCCCTGTGACGTAGCTCCATTAAATTAGACAATTATTTCAAGATGCTCCGCCCGTGACGTAGCTCCTTTACACTGTAATTATTTTAATAAATAATTATAATTAATAATTATTATACTTAATAAATATATTACTATTATTTTTATTATTATTATTATTATTATCATTTTTATTATTATTATTATTATTATTATTATTATTATTATTATTATTATTATTATTATTATTATTATTATTATTACTCTTCACTTATTGAGTCCCCATTATAAGTAATGCACCCGGTCTGCTTTTTCAAACATCGGATTTACAAACGGTGATTATATTGATCTTGTGCAAGACGGCACAAACATTGGAAAACATGATTCATAAACTTTCTTCTAAGGAACGAATACGACTTAAATATTTATTTCAAAATTAACATAAAAATGATGGCAACAGTTCTGGAAACGTTGCTGTGTCAAATGGAATCCGAATAGAAGTACTTTTAATTATTGCTTTAGTATCAAAAAATGAAGATTTTAGACCTGCATAAAATCATTTAATTCTTATCTCCAACCGTTTAATCTTTGGCCACAATTTTAAAATAATTTACAATGATCTTAATTATTGTTTCTAGAAAAACTACGCTTATAAGCCTTGTGGTTTCCTTCCTTATCACCTCCTGCACTGTAGTTTTGTTTTCATGTTTTTGGAATTAGTGTAATTAAATACACGAAAAAGAAACGTTTTGTTGCTAACGTAGTTGTCGTTGTTTACCCCAGATGTTCCCGTGCCAGTGGAACTCAGTGACCTTCCAAGTGAAATAAGTAAAAACAAACTGAACTTGAAGTGGAGTAAGCCTGGTGACAATGGAACACCACTAATACATTTCATAGTTTGCCAAAAGCTTCTAAATAAACATGACTCAGTGCATGATTGGATCCTCGTGAAGTGGACCAATAAAAGAGTTGAACTGACGTAACTGCATTGGAAATAGGCAAAATGTACGAATTTCCAGAGACTACCATAACAGGTGTGGCGAGGGCACAAAAGGAGAAGAGGACATCAATTAAGTGATGGTTTCAACAGGTACGCTTATTGGTTACTATTGAGAACACCATACAATAAAAAAAATAGGTCACCAAGGGTGACATGAGTCTAATGCCGTATGGCATAGTGATACAGATTGCGCGGTTTTCGTAAGCCGGTTAAAATTGGTTAGAGGTTTGTGTTCGGGAGTTTAATTTAAAATGCTTATAGCAAGCTAGGGGCATCGTGGATGATTATGGATGAAAACGAAACAGTCATAAATGTTATATGCTTCACAAAATTTAAAGTATGAACAGGAGTTGATGTTACTTCTTCCGTATTGTCCGTAAAAGCAGAAACGATTAAACATTTGGACAAGATTGCGTGACGATTTACAAAAAGCATGTTCATTACAACAAGGGTTGAAGAACTTCACATCGTTTTCTTTCAGATTTTTCACCATTTTGATGATGACTCTTGAAACAGATTTTGCAATAAAAGCACTTGAAATAGTGACTGTTACTCCATTGTACTGTAAGCACTTAGTGACAGATTTTCCTAAAAACGGGTGTAAATGCTCACGTCAATATAATGATGACCTTTTGAACGCTGGAAACTAGGCAATTATTATCGAGCTACCATACACAGGAGCGAAGACTGTTTATCATGATGTACAAATTTCGCGAATCATCACTTCCATATCAATGTAACCATTTTATGATTTTTCTAGCTGTAAGAAGAACTTAAGATCTCTGAGAGTCGTAAAAGCATGAAATTCGATTTCAGTGTATGGCAAAGGCCGGGACAGTGTAATACTGCAAAGCGGCCAAACAAACGCATTTTGATTTAGTCGCGTAACTTGATTTACATTTATCCATGTACATCTTTTATTTTTGAAGGTTTTTGTTTGCACTGTAAAGAAAAAATTGGTCAAAATTCGAATGACTTAAATACAAAAACCGAGGTAAAGTTTTCTATTTTTTAAAACAAAATAAATATTTGGTCGCATTGTGTAAATAAACGCGAGTCGCCGTCGAAATATTTTTTCTCAAAGACGTCTTGCTTTTTAAGCAAGACGAAAACACAAGTGCTTAACTGAACTGAAAACGAAGATTTATTTTCACAAAAAGCTTACAAATGTCTTAACTGGAAAATTATTTCGTCCTGTTCAAGTGTTGAATAATCGTGACTTGAGAAAGAACTTTTAATTATGCGTGGGAACACGTGTCGCTGATTGGCTGTTTTTAATTGAAACTAATCGTGCGTGTCCGTACGGAGTCCGTTCTTGCAGCTGATCATTGTTTTCTACATTACAGCGAACGATTATCGATCCCGAACCATTCCCTTGGGATTGCTAACAGCTTTTTTCATATAACAAAGAGTCTAATGCGCATGCGCAAAGCGCACGCAAGCATTAGATTCAATAAATTCATCTACTGAGTTGCAAAATTTAATTATAAATTTAATTTGGTGGTTAATGTAGGTATTATTTTTGGTACACGATCAAGGAAATTCTTGATTAGAAAATAATAATACAAATAAGCATCTTTTGATGTAAATGCACAGAGAATGGAATGCAGTGATTCGCCTATCCATAAACGACAAAGAATAGTTAACTTACATCAGGGTGGCAGTAACTTCTCGTGCTGATTTCAAACTTATGCAGCTTCATCTCGTAAAAAATTGTTCTTATTATTTTACTTGAAACCGTCTTACAGAATTGTGTCGAACTTCGAGAAAAAAGAAAATTAATATAAGTTTGATTAAATTTCGATAATCAGTGGGATTTTTAAAAAAATATTATTTAAACTCGAAAAATGGGATGCCTGCATTTACCCTTGCTATATGGTAATTGGAAACAAGAAAAAAATACAACCATGTCATATGTCCCCAATATTGGTTAGTATGACAAACTTTAAAGGTTGCCTTCTAACCAAATTTCTACTCCCAAGGCTACAAAAGAAAAACGCTTCGAGTCTCAATGTTTCGGTGGCAACAATGTTTTGAGACACTTACAATAGACAATTTACGATGCCGTACACACCATACCAGCATCATAGAACACACTGGACGTGAATAAACACACTGAAATATAATTACTGTTGACCCACGAGTGAATGCACCGATGTCACAGCTGATCCAGAAGTTAAATTTTTTTAACGTAAAATTAAAATTACAATGCGAATCCGCTTAAGTCAATTACTTTATTTTTCAGGTGACTTTTCAGAAGATACAAGCTTTTTTGGATTCTTATGAAATGAAATTATTCAAGGTCAGGATTGATGCCTTATGAGCACGGGTAGTTATAATGAAAGTCTTTTTAATCCTGATACAGAACACCGCCAATTAAATAAATATGCCTATTATTCTATTCTGTCACGAGGTATTCATACAAATTAAGAACGGTTCTCGCTTTATTCGGAGCAACTTATTTTAGCACACTTTGTTATGAGGAATTTGAGTATTTTTAAAAATACATGAAATACTCGCACTCATTTTTTGACACAAGATTTCAATTAGGGTGTGCGCGTGTCGATATTACATATATATTAATTAATGTTTAGACGAGTTTTTATTTTGCAATATTAAGAAGGCACGTTAACTTGTAGGAACAATTCATCTTTTCTCCTTAGGCGTGAAAACGTTGAAAAACTCTTGCACCCTTATTACAGTGGTAGTGCAGATAAAGCGAGAGTGGGAATCTTATTTAGTGAATTACGTTTCACGCATTAGACAACTTAACCAGTATATATTATAGTACAATCAACAAAGTTACTCGATTTTAATTGACATCATAACCCTATTCAGACCGGAGACGGGGGTAGGAGGAGGCGAACGTGGACAAACGCTCGCCTGGCAAATTGTTCCTTTCTTCGATCGGCCGAGTGCGAGCTTGCTATTTCCTTTTGCCGCGCCTAGTACTTTTGTTTTTGACTTAAGCTTCGAAGGCCTCCTGTAACAAACGTTTCCAAGTCGTAGTGTTTTATTGAATTTGATAATGCATTTGAAGATCACTAAACTATCTTCAGTTCGAAAGATATAAATGACATTAGCCTTTGGGGACGAAATTTCCGATTTTTCATGATCAATGAACACTTACTACTTTGGGTATGGAAAGGTGTTATGTCAGAAATATCTTCTTGATATGACATATGGTTTTTATAGAGGAATCCTTTAAACAGTTATAGTTTTGTGATAGAGCTCCGAGGTCAAAGGTACCCCTCGATTAGGGCAAGCAAAAAAATGAAGATTTTAGAATTTTAAAGATTTTAGATTTTTGGTGCAAATAACAGAAAGAATTAAGACAACCAAGGGCCTCCTATCAGCCCAATCGTAAATGAAAAAGATGAAAGAATTGTGTTTAATGTTATATGCTCCGGAGCAGATACAAATGTGCCAGCATTTAGAATCAAAGTGGCTATGAGCCACTGAACTCGGAAAATAAATTATGAAGCAAACAGCAAACTTTTATAAAGATTTGCCAAAGCAAATCATTTTGAACTTTCAACACTGCAGTAAAATCCACTCAGCACATAACATCTAAAATTTGAGGTTTTGAAAGGTAAACGCCTGGTCGGACAAGTTTGTGCCAAATATGGAACAAGTTTATTTTATTATGCTACCATAGTACAACGCAGAAATGCTTTGTTATCACTTTCGTTTTGATTCCGTTCCGCGAATTAATTTATCACGCGCAATGCGAGCTAATGCGTGACGTCTCAAATGTCACGTTGAATTGTTGTTTGGTCGTCTGAGACGCCGCAAATTGCGTTCGGGCAACCAGTTTTTAGGAAAATTATAGGCCCTCTTGCCCGAGAAAAAACCCGCCGGACAATCCAGGAAAAAATTGAAGTATAGGACATTAATTTGATAAATTTGAGAAACCTCGAAATAGCTCTCTTCTGATGGATAAATTCCACGACACCAAATCCGTTTCCGTGTTGTCTTCTAACCCAGACCTTACTTAATTACGCATGCAAATTTGTATGCCTTCGAAATTTTCGATAACTTGAAGCCTTGGAATGCATTTGTTGCCTTCATCTTGAATGAAATGAAATTCTAAACAAAGTTTAATTCAAGTTTCTTTCACATTTCAATCTTTAGTTCGGGAATTTTGACTTTTTTAAGCGAACAGATTGGAAACATCTTTGTTGTCTGGGAAAATATAGTTTGTGTTTATTTAATAGCTGTTTTGAGTTGTGTTTTTGCGGGTGTTTGGATTTTGAAAATTTCTACACTGCTTCAGAAAAACGCATAGGTTATTTTCATTAACATTAAAGGTGAAAGCGTTTTGTTTATTTACTAGAAGGAATGCTGCAGTATAATTTAGGATCGATACACAGTTCACGCTGCGGCGAATGAAAAATAAATTTATAATTTCACGGCCTTGGGACAGAATTTTTAACCAAAAATCATACAACATTTTGAAGCTGGTCGCCTCCTGGCGACTGGCTTTAAAATTTCTTTTATTTCTTCTTTTTAATTTCTAATGACAAAGAAAAATTTTGTCCGACCAGACTGGCTTCTTGTCAGGTCAAAACTTGTTCTTGGCTTGACAAAAAAATGACCTGCTTACAGACAAAAAGTATTTGCAGGCTTGTTATGAGAAAATGAGAGAGGGCTTTCGGCTGTTTATAATTATCGAGGCTACAAAAGTAGATTTTACTTACTACGTGAGCGACTTTTAGTAATCTTACATCTTGGTGTTTCGCATTGGAAATTATCCTAGAAAAGTCGATTTCTTGTGTTCGAGTAAGATTTGCCTCTGTAACTCTTCTGCGCATGCGTTCAGCCCATACATCCGTGAGATTGGAAATATAGTACCATAAAGAGAGCAGTTGGTTTTCAGAAACAAATATGTAACATTAGTGTACTTCATTTTAAGTAACGTAGTTGTGCTACGAGTTTTGCCTAGTACCGGACACAGTCATGCGCAACTCCCCCCCCCCCCCCCTCTAAGCTTCACAAGATTAATAATAAATTAATTTAATTAATTATTCAATTAAAGCGTTTAACAGGAAACGAGGAAAGGAGTGAAGGAGGGAAGGAGTGAAATTGGCCCCATCACCAAAACTCGGAATTTTCCGAGTTAAAAATTGTTTTAAAGATGCTTATTTGTTGGTTACTTTGTGGCCATTATGTTTCCTGACCACTAATTGAGGAGACTAAAATAAGTTCTAAAACATTAATTAAAGTTAACTACATGTCTAATTACCATCTAAAATTCTAAAGTATTAATAGAAACAAAATGCATCATGATATAGGGTATGGCAGGCCCAATTCTTGAAGGTCCCAAGTATCAATGCGCAGCTATAATGGAGCCTCTATGGTCTTTGCTGTGTGACCGATTTTGTTGTCGTCGTACTTTACTCCAGAGAACTGAGAATGGTTGCAACTTGTCAAACGGGCACTAGAAAAGTTCAAAGTCCATCGCGTTGGCCTTGACGTTAGGAACCTACAAGATCTTGCGAAGAGCTTCCACCACTCTTGGTAGAATTCGATCGAAATGTAGTCTGAATATGAAGTCGAGCACAATCACATTTATAATGATACCACTTCTGTTTCCGCCGGCCATCTTCGACATTCGACTTTCTTTAATTTCGGTGGAAGGTCAACCATTATATATCCGTATACCAAGCCTATTTAACCCGTGTGTTTTCCGCACGGCCTCTTGCATTGTTGTAGTTAGTGTTCTCTTTGATAAACGCTTCCACTGCGTTTTTAACAATACCAACATTTTATCACATAAATTCCTTTCAGAATGACCCTGGATAAAACTAATAAAGTTATGAAACAAACAATAGAATAAATAAATACAGTATACATATTATATATTGTAGCCGCTAACCAAAACAGCGAACACTACACAGTCACAACAATTTATTTTACGTCCCGATAGATACTTGCTGAACAGGTAAAACAAACGTCCCGTACCAGCGCGTTAGTTCTTATGCACACCTCCACACTTCGTAATAAGAAAAGAAACATAGCAATGCGACGAAACTTGAAAGGGAAGCGTACGACCATACGACGTTAAACAACAAGCTTATACTGAACGAAAAACGAAAATTACAACCACTAAACGGAATACTAATTACAAAACGACAACGTGCCACGAAAATAGGAAAACGCAAGGGAATACAAAAACAAAGAGAAAATTTGCATAGCGCGGTAACATATATAAAGAAAAAAACTGCACTCGAAGAGGGATATACACTAGCCACGCTTTATTACACAGAAATGTCGTCCCAGGGTCTTCTCGGGGTGATTTTTACGATGGTGGCTAGCCCCCCCGGGGCAGTCCATGATTTTCTTCAACTGTAAATAGCCAGCATTACCGCTATAATTGTTCCTCGTGGGATTGTCTATGCCAGGTCTGGTCAAATTTCGTAGTCTGACAGAGGTTGAGAAGTCAAGTGTAGGCATCGCATCTTTTACACCATCGTTAGAATTGAGGCCGATTTTTTCAATTCTTTTTCTCGTTCCGGCCACCATGGGAATCCCACCCCTTTCACACCCAGGTTTCCGACCCCTGTCCTCCGGACAGCCCAAATTGTCTTGTTCTACGTGGGACTTTCTATGCAAGGTCTAGGTTTAAAGCTAAACTCAGATTTAAACACGCGGTGGTCAATCTTGTAGTCCGACAAAAATTGGAGAAAGTCGGTGTACAGTAGCCATCGCATCATCGCCATCATTATCTCCCTGGCCGAATTCTCTCATCACCTCCAAGTTGGTGCGTGTATCCCAATATACGAGTCACACACGTTTGCCATATTTTTAAATTTAGCCAAAACAAAGCCGGTAGGTTATGATGCAACCTCAGGTCATACCCACGGGCCTATCTGTTGATCAGCGAACGGGTGACATAGCATATTGTTTTCGCCCTGCAACAGGAGTTCGATCAAACTGGTATCTCCTGGAAAAATGTTTTATCAACCCAAGTAATGACTGTATCGCAGTGAAAATATTTCCAGATTAGGTTTAGTTATATTTTGTTACTTATTTTTTCTTTGCCATTAAGATTAATTAACAATATTAACAATCTAAAGAAATAAAGTAATTGTACAATTAAATGAATATGTCATACGCAGTTAAACAGGTTGAAAAAAGAATAAAAAGAAATTAAAACAACAATAAAAACTGTGATGGTGGGGCCTGTCGGAAACCATGAGGCTTATAGAGAAGAGGCCTCTCCATAGTGATTGCAGGTTTACATAATTTATTATGGCATAAGTGGGGCAAAAAAGAAGTTAAAATGTCGTTTCTTAAAAAAAGTACTTAAGTCTCAGAATTGGAAACGATACTGAGAGAGGAATTTCACCATTAGGATCTTGAGAAACAATCAAGTAAGGTTGCTCGTAGGTAGCGAAAGAAGCTCGGATAAAAGTCCCTTTAAACACACTGACGAAGTTATTGTCATCCTTCACGGGAAGATAAGCCTTTGCCCATTTCATTTGATTTAGAAAGCACACACCGAGTTCTATGCCTCTACGAAACGGTTGAAATTCCATGTCCCGAAAGTGGTTCCTTACCTGGAGTAAAAGGGTTAACAATAAATGCAGTTTAGTGGTACATATTTTGCGCAGAACTCAGTTCATCCGTTACATGAAG
Source organism: Oculina patagonica (assembly GCF_052425735.1). NCBI lineage: Eukaryota > Metazoa > Cnidaria > Anthozoa > Scleractinia > Oculinidae > Oculina > Oculina patagonica. Next base: position 7,325,941 of record NC_135771.1, on the reverse strand, counting down.
CCTGAATGATTAACGTTCAGTGAGTCTCAATTTATTTGTGTTTAATTCAACTTGGAAGGGGCGAGAGGTCATTTAAGATTGCCTTTTTCTTGGTCATCTTGAGAGATTTTTGTCAAAAGAGTTTTGACAAATAATTATGCAAACAATGCACAAATAGAGGTAAAAGAAATTAAGCGACGTCTATGTAAAACATATTATTGTATTATTGCTGGTATAACAGTTCATTCCCGGCGGTACTGGCATTTAGAACATTGCGAACAATGTTCAAAGCAGGGAGGGATAGAAACGAGGTCTGGGACCGAATAGCGATGTTCTCACAACTTGCAACGCGATCAGTTCAAGATCTAGTCAGCGGTTTTTGGCCATCTTTTCCCGCGAAATGACGACTACGATGTAATGTGTTCAGTGATTGTAAAGGGGTCACAACTATCTTCACTAAAAATGTAAATGCACTGTTTTATCCAAAAATGTCGTCGTCGTCGTCGTCGTGTAGTTATAAAAACGCAGAATTTTGTGATGTCGCGTTACTTTTGAGCGCTAAAATGCAAATGATTGTACCACGATTTTAAACGCACGTGGGGATCTCAAATGACGTAAAACAAAGAACAACCAAGTCAACAAACAACCTCAAAACAATAGAGCAAGAACAATACCTCAGATCGGCACGGGAAAATTTGATCGCCATGTTTTCATTACCATTTGCGTAATGTTTCTGTTTCACAACAAGCACCACATGTTGACAACAAGAAGCTTTCCGGAGAAATTTTCGCTGCTTTAAAGACACAGCTTACAAAACTTCTTTTACTGCTATAAAAAAGCAACCGAATTCTCCCACTGGCCGTCATTGTTTTGGCAAATTCGGAAAGAGAGGATCTGCTCATGCGTCTTAGAGGCATCCACTGACTACCGCCACGATGATTGCTTTGCAAGTTGTGAGAGCATCCCTCAGATTTCATATAAGAGAATGTATGGGAGTTGCTTCCCCCTTCCCCCTTCCTGGTTCAAAGGAAAGATTGTTATCTGTAAAGTTGGTCGGTTATACGAAATTCCTTCAGCTTTGCTGCACCGTGCAGTCATTTAAATGAACTTTAATAGACAAGTCCTGAATGAACTAATGCCTTGTCATTGCCACTGAACTAAACTAACTTTGAATAATAGTTTTAATAGCAATGTAAACAGGTTGAAGGATAACTACTACTCAGAGTTGAAATATTGAAAGGAAGCACTCTCTTCGTTTCCCCTTGGTTCCACATAGTTTTTCTTTTATTTATTTATGCATTCATTTAAACACTTAAATTGTTTGTTTGTCCTTGGGTATTTATCTCACTGAAAACTATTATCTCTTTCATTCGGTCACTTATTTTTTATACCTTAAGGATCAGAAAAAATTAAAAATATCGCGGCAATTGCCAGTGTCTGTTGCAAGCGGAGTTCTCAGTAATCTTCCACTGATGTGATCAAGAACAGTTTTTGTAGAGCTACCCATAGCAGCCATCCAAGGCCGCATATTTTCCACCTCATGGTTGTATTTCGCACGTCCCTAACACGCCGTAAAAACGGCTTTGTGCGTTTCTGCTCCTTTTTACCTTTGCCAGGAGGAAAGGTGAATTTGATACAATTGCTTCAAATTGCAAGTGGAATGACAGTGAAGAAAAGTGAAATTGGTAGTGCAGAAGTGTGAAATTGGTAGAGCAGAAACATGAAATTGGCATTGTAGAACCGTGACAGTGGCAATAAAAAAATGAAAAGTGAAATTGGCGCTGTAGAAACGTGAAATTAATGACAGTGCATAAACATGAAATTGGTAGTGCAGAAACATGAAATCGGCAGGGAAGAAACATGAAATTAGTGTGGTGGAAACGTGAGATCAGCAGTGCAGAAAATTTACTATTAGTTTTGTTGAAATATGAAATTGGCATTGTAGAAACATGAGATTGGCAGTACAGAAACTTGAAATTGGCAGTGCAGAAACATCAAATAAGCATGAGAAAAGGTGAAATTGTAGTATAGAAAAGTGAAATTGTCATTACAGAAACAGAAACTAGCAGTGTAGAAAGGTGAAATCGGCATTACAAAAAAGTGAAATTGTAGTATAGAAAAGTTATAGAAAAAGCAATTAGAAACCTTTGCTTCCACTGATGTGATCAAGAACAGATGGGTAGTGCAGAAAAGTGAAATTGGCAGTAACTAAATTTGCAAATGAATTGAAAGAACTTAAAACTCTTATTAACGAAATTTGAAATTGAAATTGAAATTGGCAGTGCAGAACTGGAAAAAAACGCCTCGATGGCAACAAATTAAATTCCCTAAAAATACTGGTATTTAGTAAATTCCCTGTAAGCACGCCAGAAGAAAAGGACAAAGCCTGGAGGATCATTGGAAGACTTCTGGAAACTTTCTTTATCTTCGGAAAAATTAGAAAAATGATCGGAAACGTTCGTATGGCCTTCGAACAACAATCGGACAATCTTCGGAAGTCTTCGGTCTAGAAGTTGCTCTGAAAACAAAAAGTTGCTAGAACGGAAAAAAGTCGCTCCAAAAATGAATACCTGCCAAAGTTTTTTTGGACTGTCCTAATCCCCACGTTCCGAACGCTTCGCCGGCTCTGGAGGTAAATTTGTCGGTCAGAACGATTGTAAAACTAATTTGCTAAAGATTTCTACAGAGATGTATTAAACGAGGTTATGATACAGGTAGAGCTGTAGGTCCGGTGCATAACAATATATTTGACCGGCAACTTCGCGGAACGTGAAAAAAAAACCTTATTCACGATTTTCTTTTTAAATTGGTTGAAGCGAGGAATACCCAATCGTTTTCGATTCGTACCGAGATCTATGACTCTAAGTAGTTGGACAGACTTTCGCCAGTAACAACTCGGCCAGGCGCAGTTTCGGTAAAAAAAAAACGAAGGTACAAGGTAAAGTGTGTTTCTGCGTCTGAGGTCGATTCACTTGGCGCACCCATTAATACGAAGAAATAAAAAAAAAAATCGTTATGAATAAATTGAAAACCCTCTCTGAGATTCTTCTGCTTTTGAAATTTAATGTATGTATGCTTGTTTAAAAATTAACTGTCCGTATCCTATAACCCTGGAGAATAGGGCCGGTTGTTTGAATCTTCATTTTTTCGACGTTTTTGCTTGTTTACAAGCTAAAATGGTAGAATAGGGGTTAGTAGACAAGATTTGGAACCACATATTTGTAAACTCTCAAGGGACTTTTTTAATTTCTCAAGGGACTGTTTTAATTTCTCAAGGGATTACTTTCCGCTGTGGGTGATCACTTGCGATTTCGTGGAAAAAACGTGACTTGTCACATTTACAAACGTTATATAACAATTTTAAAAGTGACATGTCAGCTTTCTTATCTCAACGCACGTGTGTCTGAAAGGCGATCTATAAAAAGCGTCGCACAAACAATGGATTGCGTAACTAAAACACGAATAAATAATCACTAGCACTTACATCGCGTTGAGAGCAATGTTGCATGAATCGGCTTTACAACATGCGATCGTATCTACGCAGTTCGAGTGGAATTTCAGTCAAAGACAGCAAAATTCTTTCGTATTTCATCTTCAAATATAATTCGAAAGCATTCACTGTATATGTGGCTTTTGTTTAATCCTGGGTCTTGATATCCGACCCTCGCCGAGCCTAGACAAAACGCAGCTTGAGTGTAACGATTTGTTTACGCAATGTTTTCTCCGACAGTAGTCGGAAATATCCGTATTTTTTTTCGTGCTTTTTCATGGAGCAATCGTAACGATACGGCCTTGAACACATTGAACGGCGGTCTACCTATAACAATTCAAATATAGCGTCGCAAAAACAAAGCGTCGAACGCATATTTTGCTGTTTCATTTGCTAATTTCGCTGCCGTAATCGACTGCCTCGAAAGGTCCTTGCAGTTTTAAAGTATAGAATTGTCAGATCTCGCTGAAATTTGCACTGTTTATTTGTGTAATGTTAAGGAATATGTGTATAAATACCCGGCGCGAACGAGCCATTTTTGACAAAATTATATGGCTGCATTTCCTCCGCGAAGATAGGAAATTGTTAAATTAAACTACAAAAAAACTGTAATGATAAGTTCGAAGAACAATGCACAAGATAAACCTTCGACTCATACTTCATGCAAAAACGTCGATATCTCGAAGAGACTTTGATTCTAAAAGAAGTCCAATACATTAATATTATATGACATATATAGAGAGAAAGACTTCCGTCTGTTAAGAAAGCTAGATCAACCCAATTACTTAATGTAGGTACATTGAAGCGTGGCATCAATCCTTGATAGAGAGCATAAAAAACTTGGTTTGCTGAAGTTGGCGTGGAACATAATATACGGCGTTGGATGATTGCAAATTACAGTTATTTATCACATCATTGGAAGCAAAGACATCGAGTTAGTCGAGTTGGAAGACAAAAAGACAATGTCACCTGCTAACGCGCCTTTTGTTTTGTGGCCGCCATTTTTTTTAAAACTTCAATACGCAGTATGCAGGTGTTATTTTTGTTGCTGCAGTTGTAGTGAGAACATCCGCCATATTTTATCAAGGAAGAGAACGAACATCTCTCATCTTTGCCGAGAAAAATGTACAATGTTGATATTATGGCGGACGTTTCTAGGGCTATACTAAATCTCGAGATTTCTTCGACTTTGTTTATTTGTTCTTGGACAAAGCGGTGGAATAATAATTTTGTCCCCCTGAAGAAGGCAGCATTGCCGAAACGTCGGGAAAAGTATTTTGACTTCAGCGTAGTATTTACCTCTTACCTATTTCCTATTTCCTATCCCTGCGCAGGGATTCTAATTGATATTACTGAAGTGTTTGTTCCCATCTAATCCCATGAGAGGTTTCACAACTTCTGTCAGTCGAGACGGTTCGAGTAAAATGGTTACACTGTACATACCGTACATTTTTCAGAAATTTGGTCATGGTGGAAGTTGTAGTGGTTAATAAGCCTGCTTAGATGTTAAATCGTAAGTAAATCGTTAAAATTATTTCTTCTAGAACTGCTCAGGCTTCGAGAAGCGATCGAGAAATTCGAGCTAGTGGTGTCAGTTTTGCGATTCTTTCACTATTTCGGCTGCAGTTTGAACTATTCGACGCTGTTTACATCAGACATCGGGAACACAAAAAATATAATGTCGAACGGGAAAGGTAAGTAAGTACTATTTAGTTTTTGTGGTAGTGGTAGCTGTAGATAACTTGGTGGTGTCTCATTTAGAACTCTTGTTTTGAAAGCGCACGCATTTAAAACTAACGGATTCGAAAATCAAATATTTGCTACCAGGCGTTGTCAATCGCTAGAAATCGATATCTAAGTAAACTGACTAATAGGATGGACATACCTTTAACGAAATCGGAGCCACTATACAAGCTGAAGCAGCCTCACCAACTCACTGTCTCGAAAACAAGAGCGACTTTTTTCTAATTACATGGGTAGATATGCTAATTCGAGATAAGATAAGCCAATATCTGCAGCAGATATTGGGTTATCGTGTCGAGTTCAAAGTCTGTCTAGTTTCCAAGCCCCTCGTCCGTGTAGTGCTGTCAAACTTTAAAAATATGGCGGAGCGATTCGCCTCCGTTTCCCAAGTGGAATTGAACGTTTTGATCGAGAATATAGATTCTAAAAACACCAACAGAACAACAAAAACAAGTGTAAAAATTCTGAATGATTATTTGAGGGAGATGAACCTGGAGGAACCACAAGATAAAACCGGTTTGGCCAATGTTTTGACGAAGTTTTACGCCGGCGCTAAAGGAAGTTATGGCAAATTGTTTGAAAACGTATAATGAAACAATTATTAATTATTATCAAGGTGGCGGTAAGTAAAACTAACGTATTTTCTCGATTAAACGCCGGCCTCGTATAAACGCCGGGTCAAAATTGCTAGTTTTTAAATAAACGCCGGGGGCGTTTGTTTGAGGTCCCGGCGTTTAAGTAAATATATTCTGTTTGTCACAAATCTCGATTGCAACATAAATTGTCCAATCCGTAATAGTGCACCTTTGGTAAATAATCACCTTTGGATACCCAGGAACAATTTTTTGGGGCAGAACGAAGAGAAAAATCGTCCCGCCTCGACAAACTGCCCCTTGGTCTCGAAGATCGGTAACAATAAATCAATCTGAAAAATTGGCAGAAAATTGCAGTCCGTTAATAAACGCCAGGCCCCGATTAAACGCCGGCTTCAAATAAACGCCGGGTTCACGAAGCCAAGTTTGAAATAAACGCCGGGGGCGTTTATTTGAGAAAATACAGTATACACTTATATAGGAGCATCCATATACTGTTATACTAATCAGTGTAACCTATTTCACTTTGCCATAGGACTTTAGAATGTTTTGATTTAATAAATTTAAAACATAAGGTTGAATTACAATGCACTAGCTACCTTCAGGTGTATCATTGTCTTTTAAAACACCACAATGCTTTAAAAAACCACGAATGTCAGTGGGTACAGCAGGGTGCTTTGCAGATAAAAAATCCAAATGTTCCTGGCAAAAGGCCCTTCCGTGGACAGGGGCAGAGGTACAAACATCTGGGTAGTTTACAGCAGGAAGCCCATTGACAACATTCTACATTTTGTGAGGGAAAATAAATTCCATATTAAGATTATTTTGAATTTTTATCAATTACCGGGTAGATTAAAAATGGAAATGTAGTTATTACCTACAGAATTAACTTCTCATGATCCTATTCAGAATATTATATAGCACATGTACAAGCAATGAAGAAGCCTTTTATGCAGCTCATTACATTACACCATTGAAGATTACTTGTCTTAACAGTCTTCTACAGTAAAGCTAGACAAAATAATTTAAATGCATTTCATTCAAAATGGAAAATACAATTGGGAGAACCACATTATTCTACTATTAAACACTACTAGATGTGTAAATAAATAGTAAACTATATTTTCACCTTTCTTTTCATCATGCAATGTGCAAACATTAGCTTCCATTGCCCATCTGCCACCCATAATTTACCACATCCTAGAAGGAAAAAAAAAACAACTTAATTGCATAAGTGTTACAGGGTTTTGAGCTTTTGAAATTGAGCTTTTGAAATTCCATGTCTTCCAATGACCGTTTCCATGAAATTTCCAAACCATTGTTCTTGGAAATTGATGAAAACTGTCTTGATTTCGGATTCGTTTTTACCCGTTCCATGACCCAGACTTAAAAATGCCAAGAATTTCCTGGTTTTTCATAAATTGTATGAACCCTGTGTTACTGAGTGTTTCTTGGAAAGAAAAGAAAAAAATTCATACTAAAAGTAGAGAATGCAACAAAATCAGATACCTCTGGCCTTACAGTCCTCAGTGCAATCTTGTGGCTGATGAGAGTAATTATTCTTGGCCCGTAAATGGTCAATATGCTCCATAATGACCTCTCTGTCTGAATCACTATGGAACATTCCAAACATATCAAGAGCTCCCCTTTCTCTCAGTTCTTCCTCTAGCTCCCCAGTCCAAAAGGCGTTGGCCGCTCTCTTTTCACTTAACCCTGAGGATATAAAAACAATTCGAACAAAAATAGTTAATCATCTAAACTGGAAGGAGACAGACCAGTTGGGGAGTTGATTATCTGTGTCAACCTCTAATTTAAAACAGAAAGAAATTAACTTATTTAATGCAGTAGTAGTTTCAAAATAGACTCAAATGTAAATACCCGGCCATTTATTTACATGTCATTGAAGTCATTGAAATATATTAGAAGCTGAAATCTATTCTGATGTGCCTCGTTTTACAAAACGTCACGACACATGTGCATGAAGTAGTCGGGTACTATTTAGCAACGAAATATAAATAGAATATAAATAAATAAATCTTACCGGTCTGCAGGCCATAAAGTTCGTTGAAGGCCGTAGAGAAGCCACTAAATGAAACCCAGGAATGACATCTAAAAAAAAAGCCAACCTTATTAGCAAATAATCGTTCTTGTTATATCGTATTATGGGATCTGTATCTGATCAATTATGACAAAAATTAAAAATAACTTACGCTAAAGAAATCTGAAATTTCAAAAGGATCCGCTGGACAAAGCACACATCTGAAGCTTCAACCGCAGGTCTACGATCAGAGTACAAATTCCAGCCAGCAACAGGGTTGCCATATTTAGAGTACCCGTACAGGAAGTCACATCGAGTACACTTCAAGGAACACTTTATTCCTTTGGCCGAGCCATTTAGATGGTGGTATTCAACCTCAACAGGATTGTTGTATCGCACCAGATGGGACGTACAACGAAGACAACGATCATATGGCGGTGTGAAAACGTGGAATGCATCACACTCATCTGTTCCGGGAAACTTTGAATCCGGCAAACTTGCAACGCACTGGAACAGCGTATCGCCGTCATCTTCACTCACGTGCGGACAAAGAAGCTTCATAACTTGATGACGGGAATCAATCGACAACTTAATATCCTCTAACAGCCTTGTGCCAATCTTTTCGGTTCTTATATCTTCATCGACCTCTTCCTGCAAACCATCCATAGAAAAAGGAGCTGATCGACAAGACTTGCGACGCTTCGCCGCCATAACAGTGAGTAATGTCAATATTGCCAGTCTCCAAGTGCAAAGTGAACTTGTCCCAGTCTCCTTCGCGGTTGTGACGGGTGACGGCGTCACAAACAAAACCGCAATTTCACCTCAAATATATCGTGCACCAGATGGGTAATTAAGATACATACATTGACATGAAATTAGCACTGCAGAAAAAAAAATTGAAATTTACATTGTTACCGCTACATGCAAGTTTTCAGATGTAAACACACCTTGTTAGTGATGAAAGTTGTCTTGTGTGGTTCTAGTGTTGTTGTTTGTGCCGTTGCATTTTATAGGTCTCTGTAAAACGGACTTGAACGTGATGTATAAAAGTAGAAACCTAACTGCAACCGTGTACGTCATTTTTCGTCTCTCTCGTGGATGCTTATGACATCTATTTGGATGACGTAAACCAGCGCTACTTTTCCAGTAAGAATACTTAACATAAGTAGAAATATTGACAACAGTTAAGTAACAGAATTAGGTAGTTTATGTATCATGTAACAGAATAAGCAGTTGTTTCAATTATAATAGCCTGGACCTAAAGTTAAAATAAGGCTTAGTTAAACATAAAATTAACCTCTTCGTAGAACTTACACATTGTTAAGTAATCGAGCTAAGATTGTGATTCTATGGATAAAATAGAAACGTGAAATTGGCAGTGAAGAAAAATGAATTTGGCTGTGCAAAACCATCAAATTGACTGTACAGAAAAGTGTTATTGAAACCTCTCAAACCTGAAATTGGCAGTGCAGGAAAGTTAAATTGGCATTGTAGAAACATGAAATTGGCATTGAGGGAACGTGAAACTGCCATTGTAGAAACAGGAACTTAGCAGTTCAAAAACATGAAGTGTTGGTACATAAAACGTGAAATTTACATTCTAGTGACCAAACATTGCCAGTGGAGAAACTTAAAATTGGCAGTGCAGAATTGGCAATTGAGAGACACACATTGACATGAAATAAGCACTGCAGAAAATAAATTGAAATTAACATGGTTGAAACGTGAAATTTGCAAACTTTCATTATAGAAACCTTAAATTGGTAGTGCAGAAACGTGAAATTGGCATTGTAGAAACATAAGATTGGCAGTAAGTAAAAGTGAAAATGACAATTTAGAAGAGTGCAATTGGCGGGGCAGAAATGTGAAATAAGCAGTGCTGAAACACGAAATGGCAATACAGAGAAGTGAAATTGACATTTTGAATAACATAAAGGTGATACTGCAGAAATGAAGTTAAATTCTACTTGGCCATAGATTTTGCCATCATTCTATAGTGGAACTGTACATAATTTACGATTGAAGGAGTCCATTACTTCAAAGCCGTGTGGTTTTTCATGGTTCCTCCCGACCTTTTTTTCATTATAACACTGTCTTGTAATTTCATTAAAGTGGCAAAAATAAACCTCAACCTGAAATTAGCAGTTCATAAAACTGAAAATGGCATCGCAGAAAGGTGAATGTGGCATTGTAGAAACGTGAAATTGGCAGTTCATAAAAGTGAAATTAGCAACGCAGAAACGTAAAATTGGTAGTATAGAACTAATAAATTAATTTAATTGAAATGCATCTGCAAAATTATAAAATCGACTGACAGAAACATTAGATTTACATTTAAGAACATTGATCGACCACTCGTTTCAGTATGAAATCAGTCTCCTGGTGGAGTAGAATGAGTATCGCATGCGTATTCTGTGTCATTCATTTGAAAATGCGTCGAGTGAGTCACGTTAATTGGGCCTGGGATGCAGAACCCCCCGACCCGAAGTGTACCTTTATGTAAACGCGGTATGAAATCACGAAGTCATACTGGTATGGAACTCACACCGCTGCATGCAAGTTTTCAGATGTAAACACACCTTGTTAGTGATGAAAGTTGCCTTGTGTGGTTCTAGTGTTGTTGTTTGTGCCGTTGCATTTTATAGGTCTCTGTAAAACGGACTTGAACGTGATGTATAAAAGTAGAAACCTAACTGCAACCGTGTACGTCACTTTTCGTCTCTCTCGTGGATGCTTATGACATCTATTTGGATGACGTAAACCAGCGCTACTTTTCCAGTAAGAATACTTAACATAAGTAGAAATATTGACAACAGTTAAGTAACAGAATTAGGTAGTTTATGTATCATGTAACAGAATAAGCAGTTGTTTCAATTATAATAACCTGGATCTAATTAAAGTTAAATGAAGGCTTAGTTAAACATAAAATTAACCTCCTCGTAGAAGTTACACATTGTTAGAGAATCGAGCTAAGATTGTGATTCTATGGATAAAATAGAAACGTGTAATTGGCAGTGAAGAAAAATGAATTGGGCTGTGCAAAACCATAAAATTGACTGTACAGAAAAGTGTAATTGAAACCTCTCAAACCTGAAATAGGCAGTGCAGGAAAGTGAAATTAGCATTGTAGAAACATGAAATTGGAATTGAAGGAACATGAAATTGGCATTGTAAAAAAGTTAAATTGGCATTGAGGGAACGTGTAACTGCCATTGTAGAAACAGGAACTTGGCAGTTCAGAAAGATGAAGTGATAGTACATAAAAGTGTAATAAGCATTCTAGAGACCAAACATTGCCAGTGCCTTGAGTGGAGAAACATAAAATTGGCAGTGCAGAACTGGCAATTGAGATACATACATTAACATGAAATAAGCACTGCAGAAAATAAATTGAAATTGACATTGTTGAAACATGAAATTGGCAAACTCCTATTTTAGAAACCTGCAAATGGGTAGTACAGAAAAGTGAAAGTGGCATTGTGGCAACGTGAAATTGGCAGTAAATAAATTTGAAAATGAACTGAAAGAAATTAAAACTCTTATTAAAGAAATCTGAAATTGGCAGTGCAGAACTGGCAATTAAGATACATACACTGACATGGAATTAGCACTGCAGAAAAAAAACTGAAATTTACATTGTTCAAACGTGAAATTGGCAAACTCTTATTATAGAAACATGAAATGGGAAGTGCATGCAGAAAAGTGAAATTGGCATTGTGGCAACGTGAAATTGGCAGTAAATAAAATTGAAAATGGATCGAAGGAACTTAAAACTCTTATTAAAGAAATCTGAAATTGGCAGTGCTGAACTGGCAATTGAGATACATACATTGCCATGAAATTAGCACTGCAGAAAAAAAAAATTGAAATTTACATTGTTCAAACGTGAAATTAGCAAACTCTTATTATAGAAACATGAAATGGGAAGTGCATGCAGAAAAGTGAAATTGGCATTGTGGCAACGTGAAATTGGCAGTAAATAAAATTGAAAATGGATTGAAGGAACTTAAAACTCTTATTAAAGAAATCTGAAATTGGCAGTGCAGAACTGGCAATTGAGATACATACTTTGGCATGATATAAGCACTGCAGAAATTGATTGAAATTGACATTGTTGAAACGTAAAATTGGCAAACTTTCATTATAGAAACCTTAAATTGGTAGTGCAGAAAAGTGAAATTGGCATTGTAGTAACGCGAAATTGACCGTAAATATACGCGAAAATGGCATTGAAGAAACTTGAACTGACGAAGCATAATTGAAGAATCATGAAATTGACAATTTAGAAGAGTGCAATTGGCGGGGCAGAAATGTGAGATAAGCAGTGCTGTCACACGAAATGGCATAACGGAGAAGTGAAATTGCCATTGTGGAAACACAAATGAAATACTACAGAACTGAAGTTAAATTTTACTCGGTAATAGATTTCGTCATCATTCTATAGTTAAACTGAACATAATATATGATAGAAGAAAACCATTACTTAAAAGCCGTGTGGTTTCTCATGGTTCCTCGCCACCTTATTGTTTCATTATTACACTGTCTTGTAATTTCATTAAAGTGGCAAAAATAAACCTAAACCTGAAATAAGCAGTTCATACAAAGGAAATTGGCAGGGTAGAAAGTTGAATGTGGCATTGTAGAAACGTTAATTTGGCAGTTCATAAAAGTGAAATTAGCAACGCAGAAACGAAAAATTGGTAGAATAGAACTAATAAATTAATTAAATTGAAATGCATCTGCAATCAAGTCTTGGTATGCAGTCAATAGATGCAGAGGTCTCAAAGTTTGATTCGGAAAGGGCGACTTGTTAGGATAGAAATCAACCAATTTGGCATTTTCCAAATTTTGTCTACATGTATTTAGTAGTGTTTGCCTGAGTGGAGTGACTGGCCATTTGGGAGAGGCCCATATTGGGGTCAATTGTTGGTCCTGTTCCTCACACAAATCTTTGGTAGAAGTACAGTTATACAAAGTAAACTTACAAATCTTGAACATCAAGGGCAGCACGTGGTTACAAAATCCCACTCTTCCTGCTACACAGGTACAACTAGCACTCTTGACCTCTCCAGTCACAATACACAAGGCAACTTTCAGGTTGTGTGGCGGTTCACTCTTTCGGAAACTATGGCAGCACTTGCTTTTGAAGAAAAAAACTTTTGATCGCTAGCACATTCAATGTCCTCGAGAGGCCTTTCTGGCCTCGCTTTCATGCAGCTAGAACCAGACCGCGCGCTAGTTCCGGCATTATGAAAGTCGGGTATTGGCATTGTAGAAACATGAGATTGGAAGTACGGAAACGTGCAATTGGCAGTGCAGAAACATCAAATAAGCATTAGAAAAAGGTGAAATTGTAGTATAGAAAAGTGAAATTGTCATTGCAGAAACATGAAACTGGCAGTGCAGAAAGGTGAAATTGGCATTACAAAAAAGCGAAATTGTAGTATAGAAAAGTGCAATTATACAAAAAGCAATTAGATACCTTTGCTTCCACTGATGTGATCAAGAACAGTTTTTGTAGAGCTACCCATAGCAGCCATCCAAGGCCGCATATCTTCCGCCTCATGGTTGTATTTCGCACGTCCCTAACACACCGTAAAAACGGCTTTGTGCGTTTCTGCTCCTTTTTACCTTTGCCAGGAGGAAAGGTGAATTTGATACAATTGCTTAAAATTGCAAGTGAAATGGCAGTAAAAAAACGTGAAATTGGCAGTGCAGAAGTGTGAAATTGGTAGAGCAGAAACAAGAAGTTGGCATTGTAGAACCGTGACAGTGACAATACAAACGTGAAATTGGTGGTGCAGAAACGTGAAACAGGCGCTGTAAAAACGTGAAATTAATGACAGTGCATAAACTTGAAATTGGTGGTGTAGAAACATGAAATCGGCAGGGAAGAAACATTAAAATTAGTGTGGTACGTAGAAACGTGAGATCGGCAGTGCAGAAAAGTTAGAATTGGTTTTGTTGAAATATGAAATTGGCATTGTAGAAACATGAGATTGGAAGTACAGAAACATCAAATAAGCATTAGAAAAAGGTGAAATTGGCAGTTTCAATTTAAGCAATGGGTGCCGAGGTTGGAGGGGGGGGGGGGGGGTGTTTAAGCCGTAATGTGCTCATTTTAGAACCGATAATTATTGCACAGTCCCCAAGTTATTACGTGCAGAAATTTTGCCTTGAAGGTTGTCAAACTAGCTGATTGAGCTAACCTGTTCGAAAAAAAAGTCGAACTCTTGATTGGCGTAGATCATTGCATTGAATTATGGACAAGGGGCGGTTCAAGTCGTATGTCGTACCATATCTCCTTTCAATGTAAGTTGATGATACAAATCTTATCTTTTCTTCTCACGATCTTAGAGAACTGTTTTCAGCACGATTAAATGGGCTATATGCTTATCGTCCAAGCCTTAACGTCGACAAGTTTGCTGGGACTCAATAAAATCACTGATCCCTGATGAGCTCCCTTATAAACCCCTGCCCCACTCCTCCACGAAAATAAGCCCACCCTAAAGTCAGTACCCTTTCGATTAAAAGCACCGTACTGACGGGGCTGTTTTGCATTTTATGTCGCTAAATTATTTCACAGACTTTAGATGTTCATCTGATGATTAATGAACTTGTTTTGTGTTTCATATCGTTAAAATGAATTAAATTTTTCAGCGCTTTCTCTTCCAAATACAAACTCGGCCATTTTCGAGAAGAAGCTCCTTCAAAACTTAAGTTTGGCCGTCAAAAGGTCCTTTGAACAAAAAGAACCCAGTGTTATTTTTGGAATTGAAAGGGATATTTAAGTCTCTAGACGTTGCTGGCGCGAATATAGACGGTGATCGCGGAAGGGAGCCCCCCCCCCCCCTCCCCCCATCCCTCCAAACAAATTACACTGTTCATTCGGCCGTGCAGCTAAGTTAAATATTAACTGAAAATTTCGGGCTTTTTGTCCGATGGACCATAAAAACCCGGTTTGAATGGGGTTAGAGAAGTCCTGTTATCATTTGTGAAACAGTCACTAAGTGTTAATGCTTTTTAAGCCGACTTGGAACGTTTAAAATTAAAAAGGACAGATTCCACAGTGGTTTCTGGGCATAGCAAAGGAAATTTCTATAATTTTAAATTTTTACAATTTTCTGATTTTTCATTTTGTAATTTTATAGTTATTGTGTTTGAAAAGCCCCTTTGGGGAGGGACAATAAGTATGTATGTATGTATAAAATGATAGCAAAGAACATGTAAAATTTTCATTAGCTAATAGTGATGTTGTTATGCGGCCGAATATGAACAGTAATACAGTAAAAACCCGCGAGTAAGAACCTAATTTTTAGGAATCTGTTAAGCTAAAATTTGCCAGTTAGACATCTTTTATATAAGAACCTCTTTAGCCTAAAATTTTGAAATAGGTTCTTATTTTCTAAAATTGATAAAATGTTTACTTTTAGGGAAATAAGATAATTTGACATTCTCAAACGTCTTTAGAGACACCTCAATTTTGGAGCCTTACCACCCCAGTTGCAATGAAAATTCGAATGTCGACATTCATATAATATCATTTTTGACACAGTCACATAAATATTAATAAAATGGTATGCAAATTTCATATATGGAAAAGGATGAATACCACAAAAATTATATTAGCAACAATGCAATTTTTTCATCAGAAAAAAAGAACCTATTAAAGAACCTGAATAGCCTAAACTTGTGCTAATTTCCATTTATGCAAGAACCTGTTTAGGCTCTCGCTTGGGAAAATGTAGGTTCTTACTCGCTGTTTTTTACTGTTCTTACCTGCGTTACTTCTTATCCCTTTTGAAATAAGTTGTACTTACTAAGGTTAACTATATTTCACCATCATACGTTTTTAATAGTATCATAGTCATACTAAGTATCGTTGTAACATTTACCTTTATAATATACTTGCAACAGTTGCTTTCCTTAATGTATATCATTTTTTTATACGAGAATGCAAACTTTTCTCACTGGAGATATACTGAGTGTGATACAATTATAAAGTTAATAAGTAAAGTTAAAGGAGCAAGATGTGTTTGAAAATTGTGAATTAATATTAGTAGCCATTAAATTATTAGGCTATTAGTTCTAGTACAAGCTACTTGTGTGAATACAGTAAGTTGACATGTAAGTGTGGATTGTAATGATACTAATAAAAGAAGCCGTTTAAGAACTTAGAACTCCTTTTGAGCGATTTGTTTAATGTTATATATTTCAGAAATTGAAAATTGCTGCCTTGTGTTTCCATCGTGATGCCGAAACACAAAAGTGGGTTTGAGAGAACCCCCGGGGCTCCCATATATGAGCTATGAGCTATATAGGTATGTGCCGCTGTGAAGGGCATGGTTTTCAAACAGTTTAGTCTGGGAATAAACTGCGTCTACTCTGGACATGCTCTACTTATGGACGGACCATTATTTTTTTGGAGGGGAGATCAAAAATCCTAAAAAAAATGTTTGCAAGAGCAAAAAAGCTCAAATAAATTGTTTGCAGACACGAGAAGGGGAAAATAAAACGTTTGCAGACAGTAGATAGTCAGCTATTTATACATCACTAATATCAGAGTTTTTAGAGCTCAAAATACCAGGAAATGAGTTTTCCGGTGTTTATATTTCAGAAAGTTACGGGAGTCCATGCCCCCCCCCCCCTCCCTAAAAGCGACAGGCTTAAATGGGTCCTCAACACCCAAAACCGTCTACTTTACGAAAACCATGAAGTTTCCTAGACTCATAACTGCACGGTTTGTATACGCAGATCCATAGACCTGCGTGTTTTACAGAATGTAAAATTCAGTTTGTTTCTTTTGGTATGTATACATCTGCATACTCGGTTGTTTAATTGAAAAATCCATGATGAAGTGTGCGCTAGTCACACGAAACACGTAGGAGAGAATAAAATAGTTTTACAATGCAAATAGTTCGCAGAGGTGCTGCTCACTGGCTTAACTTTAACAGATAAATTAAAAAATCATCCTTTTTAAAAAAAAATCAAGTGTGATGGTTTGTAGAAGCATCGACAAAGAGGAACATGACTTAAATTTTGTTTCAACAACCAACCAAGTCCACTGGCTGGACACCAAAAAAAGCCTGAAAAAATTGTTTGCACATTCAACGACAGAGAAAAAATTGTTTGTCTCGAAAAAAATTTGATTCCCCCCTCCAAAAAAAAATTATCCGTCCCTTATTCAAGATAGAATTCCGAGATCCTGACCACTTTGCAGCGGGTAGAATTCGTAAGAGTGTATTATCCTGGAGAAAACTTTTACTTCATCAACTGTAATACCACTGTTAACTGGATAAAAATAAGATAGATGTTGACGATTTTGTGCAGCATAAAGTGTGTAAAACTCTGTGATGAAAACACGTGCTGCTGGTGGTTCCAATTGAGTTTTGAACATTTGAGACGTCATTCTATGGTCTATTAAAAAGTGTATTAAAAACTAGCCATGGTATATCGCAATTCCTGAATTTTGATTGGTTTACATGGCATGGTATATACAAAAAAAAAAAAACCAAAAACAAATTATATTAAGAGCTCATATACCATGGAACACAAATATGGTAGGTGTACGCCTCAGCGAGAACGACCAGGGTGCACAATATTGCAATTCTCTGTGTGCTTTTAATAACACAATTATTCCACTTGCGCTTGTTGGATATGACATAGTTAGCCAACTCGGTGCTACGCCCCTTGTTGGCTATCTACCATCTCATATCCAACGCGCGCGTGATTGGTTTAAACACGTCACGTGATTAAATGTCAGCTGTCGTAGAAACAGTTATGTCACGTGGTCAATTCAGTCCATAGTCGGGAGACAATGAAGCGTAACATCCATTGTAAAAAGAAAGCGGCGTGGAAAAAAAAAACGTTGCTTACTATTGGTTTACTGAAGTTTGCGTGTCCTACCCTCCGACATCGATATTATTATTCGCTCTGAGTGAGTTAGCGACGTGCGATATAAAACCATGAGGCGGAATATATGCGGTACTGGATGGCTGTTTGTAAGTGGCGGGAAAAAACTTTTTCTAATCACATCAGTGGAAGCAAAGGTATCGAGTTCATTTTGCTATATTTCAGCCTGATAACTATGGAAAACGCACTGAAGATTACTAAGAACTCCGCTCGCAATAGACACTGATTTTAAAATGGACGCTTTTTTAATTTTTTTTAGACTTATGGTATAACAAAAATAATCGAATGTTGTCAGTGAGACAAACTACTTTTACTTTCAAGCGTTAGATCTATTAATTTTTCGATAGACATTTTTAAAATATTAATAACTTGGATTGCAATTTCCCTTTCTTTAATCCAGCGCATTCTTGACTCGCATTACGCGGATAATGAACATCTTTCAGTCTACTTTGGACGCCTTTTGGGAAAATTAAAGCTAAGGCTGACAACTATATACCTACATCAGCAAAGCGTATTTTCTATGCATGGCCTGTAACCATTTTTTATGTCACGACATTTTGAGTCAGTTTTGTGCTGTACAAAATTTCAAAACCTCAAAATAAGAGTTTCTAAGGCAGGAAAACATCAACGAATTAGTACTAAACCTAAAATAACCAAGGATGTTTAATTAGACAATGTTTTGAAAACGCTCTGTCCTTGACATAGCTTCTTTACATTATAATCACTCTTCACTTATTAAGTCCCCATGCATCCCTTTATAAGTGATGCACCCAGTCTGCTTTTTCAAACCTTCGGTAAGCTGATTTACAAAAAGGCGAATGATCTTCTGTAAAACGGCACGTGTCAACTTGGATGTGCGAATTAAGCGGCTGAGCTAGAAATACTGATGTCTCCTTATTTGCAGAGAAACTAAAACTTAATTGTTCCGCTAATTCGGAAAACATAAGAAAAGAAATTTTAGTGTACATGCTTGATTGCCTTGTCTAAAGCGTACAGAGTAATTAAATTATTTACACAAAAATTAAATCAAAAATTAGAACGTGGATGTACAATAGTTTATAGCCGACATTACATGGGAGACGAATGGCGTCACAAGTTCATAACATTCCTTTCTGTAAAAAATGAGCTTTCCTTCTACGTTTAATTTCCTATCTGTTCAACATGTATTTTGACAAATGCGCATATTTTGTGTGGAGTTTCCGTTTATACCTTAGTTAAACAAAACTCCACGCATTCCGTGGTTCAACGGTTCAGTGAAACACAGCGGCGTATGTGGGAAGAACAGTACACAATAAGATATTGTATAAAAATTACGACCAAAGTTGCGCGTGCAAATGATTTATGCCGCTCAGAAAAACTTACACGCAACCTTATAGCAGTTATTATTCACACTGATAAAGGGTAATATACCCGAAACGTCTGTGTTCGAAGTAGCCTTTTATGGCACTTTTTGATATTTATTGTTTAGAATATCAGTCCTAACATTTACACGCAACTTTCCTATCACATTTCTTTAGCATATAATAGGCGATTTGCATGATGGCGTCATTGACTACAACTACCAGAATCCTTCACTTTTTCTTTTTTATCATTCTAATTAGAGCAATTGTTTTTCAAACCCCACTGGGGATTCAAAATTTAAATAATAAAGGAAAAGCGAAATGAATTCTGGTAGTTGTAGTCAAATGACGGCATCGTGCAAATGTGCTATTGTGAAGAGATCGAGTTAGTCGGAATTTAGAGTTCGAGATCGAGCTTTGATTTCGAGTTATTGACATGTTTGCCTCAATTTCTATGAGAAAAAATCTGCTTACCTACAAATGAAAGCCAATCATTCTCAGGATAACCGGAGTGTTGATTCAAACACGAAATCGAACTCGAATGCATGAAATAGACAATCACTGACATGATTTTATCCAGTGAGTATGTTATGCAAATATCCGAATATTCTACCAGTTATCAGAATCACTAGATCAAGAGGTTCGTAAGCTACACTGCTCGTTGTATCGGTGTCATCTCGTTTCGACCGTTCTGTGACGTCCTTTTTCGCATATTCCACTTTCACGTTTTTTTTTTTTTTTAATTTTATACTAGCAAACTACATTTGGGCTGAATGTAGGTGCGTTCTGAAGCGAGATAGCATTGGAGCCGGATATCGGTCATTCAAATTACAAGGAATTAAGGGGGCCTGTTTGTTACATGCCCTAATATCTAAACAATCTCATGAAGTCTGGTGTTATTCAGATATATTAAGCTCTTTAATTCTGTAGCAATAGCGGTTTTTGTAAAATGTTTTCGGTAAAAGTTCAGACGCCAACCAAATTCAAATATGGTTTAAAATGCGAGTTCATTATACACAGAGAAAAAGTGTGCGAAGTTTACTGGATGTAATTAGTGTAAAGGGTGTAAACTGAAGCCTTCATTTTATGTTAGTTAAATGGTTTTGCGCGGATTGAGTTGAACTAAGTATTCTTGCATTATTATCGCTCATTTGGTTTCATAAAAATATTATAGAATTTTAAACTTCTATTTCGTAGTTAGGACCCTAAATTAAACCAGCTACCCGCAAGCAATAAACAAAATAAATTACTGGCCATATATAGAAAATACGTTTTGCTGATGTGGGTATGGTTGTTTGAATCTGAGAGGATTTTAGCCTTAATTTTTCCCAAAAGGCGTCTAAAGTAGACTGAGAGATCTTCATTCTTCGCGTAACATCAGTGTCTATTGCGAGCGGAGTTCTAAGTAATCTTCAGTGCGCTTTGCATAGTTATCAGGCTGAAAAATAGCAAAATCAACTCGATACCTTTGCTTCCACTGAAGGGATCAGGAACAGTATTTTCAGCCACTTATAAACAGCCGTCCAGCGCCGCATATATTCCGCCTCATGGTTGTATTTCGCACGTCGCTAACAGACTCAGAGCGAATATTAATATCGACGTCGGAGGGCAGGACACGCAAACTTCAGTAAACCAATAGTAAGCCAAGTTTTTTTTTTTCACGCTATCTTTTAACAATGGATGTTACGGTTCAACGTACTCCGAATATGCACTGAATTGAGCACGTGACGTAACAGTTTCCACAACAGCTGATATTGTTTTGAAAGTATGTCCGCCGGCTAAACTTAACAACAGAGTAGGTCATTCTAGATTCTTTTCTCGATCGACTGCTCCACTGATGTCTGCACGACCTACATGGACTTAACTAACTGGTCTGGTCTAAAAGATGTTTTTATTGCATGGAAATGAATAAAACTTCGTTGGGGTCACTATTGAAAAGGCAACAGCGGGGGGTCTACTAGCCATCATTGGCTTGCATCACGCGAGCTATCATCAGCTGCCATCACGTGATAAACGAAGACCTTTCTCTCTATATTGGATGCCTTATAGAAAAATTAAGGTTGAAACAAGCGGACCTATTCTCCATGGTTAGAAGATACGGACTGTAAAAGGTTCAAACAAGCATACGTACATCAGGTAATTTCAAAAGTATAAGGATCTCAGTGTTTCAATATGTTCTTTTGTTAATTTCTTCAGACTCATAGCTGCGTGAAGCGAATCGACCGCAAACGCAGAGACACACTCTGCCTTCTACCTTCGTTTTCAACCGAAACTGCACCTAGCCGAGCTGTTACAGGCAAACCTCTGTTCAGCTACTAAGAGTCATACTCTGTAAGAATCGGGCAATATTAAGATGTGGGGGCCACAGAACGTCACCGATTTGCATTGGCTAAACTTTTGCATGCATCCTAACTATTATCGCAACGTTCCATTCAGCATAAATAAAGCTTATTCGTGATAGCTCATATCATTGTTGAAAAGGGTCAAAATTATTAGTAGGATTGGCCGAAATGGAGTATTTAATCTTAATTTAGGGTTTAACCACGAAATGGATGTTTAAAAGTCCGTTATATTTATTTCTGGAAATTACTGATGAAGATGACCGGTTTTCGTCGACTCCGAAGGCGAGTCAACATTGTGGATCGAAGGACTGCCTACCGTAAACGCCGATTTACAAAAACTATTGCTACAAAATTAAAAAAACAATTTTTTTAATCGATGTGATTGTTTAAGCGACAAGTTTAGGTAAGAAACAAACAGGACCCTCAAATTGACTGAAAGTCGAACAACCGATATCTCTAATGTTGTGTCGATTGAGAATGTTCCATTAGGCATAAACGTAGTTTATTCATCACAGGCGAATCAATAAAATTAAAAAGGGCAAAGTTATCAGTATGATTTGGCCGAAATTTGTATTAATCTTGGTTTAGGTTCTCAACTACAAAATGGATGTTTAAAAGTGTCATTTATTTTCTCTTTGAATTTTGGTCGGCTTTGAAAGGAGAAAGGAGAGCCAACATGGCGGACCAAAGGTCTTCTTGTCATTCCAGGTCGGAGCCTACAGTAAACGTTTTCCAAAAAATATTTCTACGGAATTTAAGAGCTGTCCTTTATATATCACTACATATGTTTAAGATTGTTTGAACGGAAAGTTAAAGTAAGAAACTAGCAAAACTTTTACTTTAAGGTTGCTTCCATCATCATCAGTTCTTTCCACCCACTTGCAAACACAGAGGAGGTGCAATTTATTGTCAGTCGAAAGAACGATTTCTCTAATGTTATGTGGATAAAGAACGTACTATTCAACGTGATTGTAGTCATAAGTAATAGGTAAGCTAACATCAAAATTTTAAAAAGCGTGTAAACTTATTGGTACAGGAAGTAATACTTTCTTGAGTTTCATAACGAGCTTCATGGGGTTTTGAAATTTTCGCAATGATGGGGTTCAACGCGTAATATCTTCTATCATTATATCGACTGTGTTAATAAAATGTTAAATCTTCGTGAACTTAGGTGTCAAAACAAAGCAGATCTTAAGATATATGGCTAAAGATGTCAAAGATCGGGCATTACAAAGCGCTACACATCCCGGCAAATCAGCACGAAAACAATATACGAACAGTTGTATCCAGCGTGTAATCATGTATGAGATACGTTTAACGAGATCTTGCGGCATATAAAACCGCGAGGAAAATGTTTATCAACGGTCAGGCAGCTATCGATAGATTGCCATGGCCACCATTTCTGTGTTTTGCTTATTAAGAATGAACGTATCGGTTTCTTATACTTATGGCTGTTAAACCTTTTCGGCATTTGAATATTACTGGGTTTTTTTTCCAATTTCATTACATGGCCGTGGCGGAACTTTCGTGATTTAGCTTTCCGTGTGCACTAATACATGACGCGCCTCACTCGCTTTTTAGAATGCCAGAAGGAATCAGTTGGATAGTTATATATTCAACATCTATTTGCGGTCCAACCTTTAAAACAGAAGTCGTTCGAGTACTCAGTGCCTGGAAAATAGAACTGTGTCCCACAGTGGAAGGAAAATCGCGTGAAAAACATCGCCAACTAGAATAACAATTATTAGAAGCTTTGTCAGTACTATAGAAATGAGGGTACCAGTGCATTTTTGTTCAGTTTATTTTTTCCGAAATCAGAATTTTGTACTAGTGATTTTTGTTGGTTTTTATGTCATCTGTTTTATTTAGATATCTATATATGTTTTCAAAATTTGGGTAATATTTCATAATACGTGGCCCACTAAATATTCAACTTCAAAAATTGCCCCCGGCAGTCCCATAATCGTCAAAATTTACATAACAAATATATGTTCACTATTGCTTCGCAGTCCTGCAGTCGTCAGAATTTACATAACAACAAGCTCAACAGACCCTATGGTCACGAAATCCTTGAAGCGTGTTAAAAGAAGCAAAAAATATTAAATTGTGTGCATTCGTCGTTTTATTAAATTGAAAGAGAGAAACTTGCATCGATGACTAACTGCTCTCGTCCTTTCGTAAACTTGAAGAAATTAAGGGTGGATTTCCACTGACGCGTAATTGTTTACGTGCGTTAACGTGCGTGAAAAAATTTAGAGACAATGTATGAACGACTGGCTTGCGTACACGTGTACGCAAGTCGTTCATACATTGTCTCTAAATTTGTTTTACCCACGTAAAGAACCGTAAACGTAAAGAATTACGCGTCAGTGGAAATCCACCTTTATGGTAGATTTCCACTGACGCGTAATTTTTTACGTGCGTGAAAAAAGTTAGAGACAATGTATGAACGGCCTGCGTAAACGTGTACGCAAGCCGTTCATACATTGTCTCTAATTTTTTTACCACGTAAAAAATTACGCGTCAGTGGAAATCAACCATTAGTCACGAACTCTCGTTGACAACGTTCCTTCAAGCGTGCTAGAAGACCTGCAAACTGAAACAGAGTTCAAGATACCACATATGTTTTTTTAATAATTTACCTGGTGCATTTATTAAATCGTCAAATAACATTGAAGTTAGTGGTCGTGCTCGTCTCTAATCGAGTGCGTCCAAGTCCAAGTTGTTTAATTTATTTCCCCGTGCCTGGTATTAAAGCCAAGACACGTCTATTACATCCTTTCATATTAAAACAAGGGTTTTCAAAGAATCCAAGTTTTAATACTTTTATTATTATTGTAAATAATATTAGGCACTTTAAGTGTTCTAATATTAAAATTATCTACCGCCCTCAAGAAACAGGTCTAACCGAGTTAATCTGTTTCATTTTTTTATACGGGAATGGCATTTGATTTGTTTCATTTATTTCCCCGTGCCTGGTATTAAAGCCAAGACACGTCTTTGTTGGTGATTGCATAAAGGGGGAGTGTGGTTTGTGGGGTTGTGGTCATTGTTTTGTTTTTGTTGTAAAGATCAGGTCTTTACAAGTGTATTGTAGGCGCCAGAATTTTGTTTTCTTTTAGTTTAGTTTCATACATGAGTTTCGTGTTAGTTTTCGTGTTAATTAGTTCCCTTTGTTTTAAGTCTATTTTTGTACATGTTATTTTTTTTTGCATATTGCTATATATTCTGTTGCGTGTTATTTATTCAGTTAGTTTTATGTTTGCGAGTTTCGAGTCAAGTATCTAGTTTACGGTTTATTTCGAGTCTACTGTTTCAAGTCCTAGTTCACGGTTCGTCTTTGGTTTTCCAGTCGTCACATTCGTCTTTGTAAGTTTCTCGTTTATTTCGCTTTGTCGTTTTCCTGTTTTCCTCGTGTCGCTCGTTGTAAGTTATTTTATGCTCATTTCTGTGTTTGTAATTTTGTTATTTTCAGTTACCGTATCTATCTTCGATATTAAATGTGTGTACTGCAGGATGGACTACGTGTGATTTAGCGTTTGCGACTACATTATTGAAACCTTAATTCAGTCGGGAATTGTTAAAATTGTCGGAGTTATGGTTATGTAATATTTTGTTGAAACACAAATCTTGGTTAAAAATGGAAACTCGCGCTTTCTGGCCGAGAGAAATTCGTTTACTGACTGTGGGTCATGGATGGCATTTCTCGTTTATCTTCTCATTCTCGAGATAAAACAGTAAAACCATAGATATTTATATTTTTCCTCGGAGCAATTCCTGGTGCGTCTTCTTCGCCGATTCTTCGTAACAATGCTCTTGAATGGATTATAACAATGGTTTTTTGTTGACGTAAGCATTTTCGCCGAGTCCTGTTCTTTTAAATTCTGTCTAGTTTGACAAACATTTTTGGAAGGTCCCATTTGCTGGGTATAAATCATGCCGTTTAAAATGTATTACAGTAAAAAAGTAACATATACAGGACGTTCGATACAAATTTCACGTTAGGAGTTAACGAAGACTATAAACAAAAGCCTATTACAATCTCAGATAAAAGTTTAGTGAGCTCACTAAGAAAATAATTCTCGGCACAGATTGATATGAGAAATATATGCAAGTCTGCACTCAGAAAGTCCGCCATTCTCGTCAGGGGAATAAAAACTAAAGCGTGTGCTAAAGTGGGGTATAAGCGCGCGCGGGATGACGTTACATTGATCTTTGCGTCCGCTTTGTAACGTACTGTTAACTAAATAGCCAATTATGTCGTTATGTCGCTAGTATGAACCTTCAGAGCGAAAAAACGTTCTGCGCATTTTTTCTGCGCATCTTCTCAGTATTGCGGGCTCATAACACTAAAATCACCACAAAATGGCGTCAAAATAGTCCTTAAATGGAGCGATTTGCAGCTATTTAGGACCGTTTTGTCAATTTTCTTTCTCCTTGACGAGATCACAATGGGTCCACAAACACAGGATACATGCACTAAATTTCCATTTCAATGAAGAGGAACATCGGATGAGGCCAAACTTTCGATGGTGTTCGCCAACATTACAGACTTAAAAGGAACTGAGCGAGGTAAGCGTTTCCGACTGTACTTCATTGTACAATATCAAAATTTTATTTTATAACCTATCTGCGCAGTTAATCCTATTAATTACAGCTTAGTAGAAGTGCTAACGATGAACTCGTGGTGAAATTTATCAAGCAGAAATTCAAGCCGAGCTTGTAAAAATTATAGAACGAGGCGATATAAGAACTTAAGCTTATGTCAGTTAAGTTGAAAACATCTTGGATTTAACTGTGATGGAAAGATTGTATTGTGTAAACCATTCAAGTTAATGTGTGTTAAAATACGTTTCTGCCATTTGAGGTGGATTTTAACGTTAGTTCAAATTAATTAGAATCACGTCCTTTCATCGTTTTAAACGTGACTCCGAAATGTTTAATTGTCAACATGATGAAAATTATATATCATGGTTGCCACAGGTCAGGAATTATCAACGAATAATAAAAATTCGTGAAGGGGGAAAAGGGGGGGAAGGGGGAGGGAAAATTTAAAAAAAAAGAAAAATTAAATTACTGATTTGATACCATTGAAGGCTACAGGTCAATAATGTGATCTCAGTGTTGTTTTTCTTTTGTCAGCGAATGCTAATGGCTGCTACTGTACTGATATTTTGCATATAATTGGTCAGGGAAATTTTATTTTTATCAGGAAAAAGTCAGAGAATTTTGAAGTTTATGTATGTGACAATCATGCTAAAAAAGAATTACAGAAGACGGAGGTTATAAATTGATTTTCAACAAAGTGAGAATTTTTGGTATGAAGTATGTTGATAGAATTCTCCTCAAAACCTGTTCATTTTCCCTTTAGCTTAGTCTACTCTTGGTCTGAAAATTTAAACTTTATTAGAAATAAAGTTGAGTTGCTAGTGATTATTCAGTTAGCCAAATGAAATACTTCCAGTAGTTAAACCAAATAATGAACAGCGAAAAATGTTTTTTTCACAGATCCACTTGCTGATCTCGTCCACAGAGGCAAGGAAAAGTTGTTTCATCAGAGACTAGCAGATCATATGATAGAGCTTGAAGCCCAAGTCAGCCAAGTACATTCTTGTGGTACTGAATTTTGATCACATATGCAATCAAAGGGATATTTAGACTGTATTATGCAATGTCAGTGTGTGAAACACTTACAGAATTAAATGTAATCTCTGATGTACTCTGAAAGAATAAAATTCCTTATTCAGTGCTTGAGAGGTTTTATTTTTTGTAATGAATAAGTAAAACACTTGAAATAAATTTGTGAAAGCAAACAAGAGGAATGTTTATATGCTGTTGTCTATTTATGGTTGTTCAATATTAAATAGGAAAAAGATGGGTAGGGTGAGAGCTCTTATCCCCAGTCGTAATGTTCAGATGTTACCATAACACTTGCTGTGTATTACCGTTTTTGTAAAGAGATAGCCAGTTTATACTGAATTGATTCACTTTACCTAAATTGAAGAACGTTGATTATGCACTACTAGGTTCTATTTAATATTTCAGAAGAACAGATCTAGAGTCTTAAAAATTTGCATCATTTACTGAGAAGAGGAAAATTGTCATCCAAGTATAGGTTTCAAGTAATGATCAGCAAAGCAGCAAAGCAAAACCTCAAGCACCTAATGTCATTAGGTGTCAGGTGATACACTCCCAAGATTTACACTGTACTTTTAAAATTCATTTTTGTTTAATAAGAACCCTTTTTGAGTTATAAAAAATAGCTCTTAGTCGGCGCGATGGACGGTGTAGTCAGTCAGCGTGTGGAGTATGTTTGTTTGTCACACCAATCAGGTTTCAGGTACTATCAGAACCAATCAAATTGTAGTTTATAAAGGGGAAGCAATCCGACACAGTTGTAGTGAGCGATTTCATTCGAAGAGTTTAGATTTGTAGGAGGCGGAATTGGCGAGTTGTGAATCAACCCTGGATTAAAAACGTGTTTTTCGTAACGCTAATTCCCTTGCTTACAACGCACACGCCGTCAGCAAAACAGGTAAAAAGCCCAACACAAAATTGTTTTTCGTCTTATTCGAGCGTTCGTTTTGGAGAGGCTAGCTTTCCTGACCGTAGTAAAAATTACATTAAACATTTGCACAAAGCAGATTTGAAGAATAATGTTATCATTATGATGTTAATACTGTGGGTATGTTTACAAAGAGTCGAAGAAATGGAAAGGAATCTTCTTTAGATTCCTAAATATTACTGGAGACTCCGCAGCGCCAACTGCAAACCGCAATTAATTTAATTAGTCTCTTGAGCGTCTTGCTAAATTCACCGAAGGGGCGTTTGTGTTTATACCTTTAAAACATCTCCATCAAACATTTAAGTAACCGGTATAGGTATTAACTTTGCTGTTAAAAGCAACTATGATCGATAGCAAAAACAGAATAAGAGCGTGCCATTCCGTGACAATTTGATAACTCAATATTAGTTCTTGTTTGTTGAATGAAAATTTACGTTGTGAATGAACCAAAATCTTTGTTGAACAGTTCCGACAGGAAACAAATACTCCAGGTGTACTGCGCTTTAAAGAACTATCCCGAAGAGATGGTTTTTGATTTGATTCGTTTATTGCTTCGTTTATTACTTTTCGATCAATAACTATTGAGCGTGTTAAATGGAGACATGGCTTTTTCGAGAAAGTATCGTGTTACTATTCTTCTCAAGAAAAACAAAAGTATCATGTTACAAAAGTGAGAAAAACAATAGTATCATGTTACAGTGTTTGGCAAAAAGTCAAAGGTATACTGTAACAAACAAAAGTATCACGTTACGGTTGTTAAAAAGCTAGCAACAAAATAACAGCTTTAAACAGATTATGAATGTGCCATTTCGTGACATTTTGATAATTAAATTAGTTTTTGTTTTTCAATTATATCAAATGATGAAAATTTACGTATTGAATAAAACAGTTCTGAAGTATCAAAGTGCAGGTAAAAATTATTTTGTTTCCAAGCACATTTTGTGCAACAAAGTGACTCCGTGGGCCGCTATACACAGATAGCTCAACCCACGACATCAACCAATGCAAGTCTCACTACAAGCCACCCCATAAATTGAAAAAATAACTCCTGCACGGTTAGCGTGCCTATGTTTATAAGAACGTCGAGGCTGTGATTTACACAGCAAATGGTGCCTTCTAGTAACTGGGCTAGGCGGGCTTCTTCTTTGTTTCGTGGTCGTAAATCTTCATTGCAACGCAATTTGTCATTGGCCCTGGCACAACTAAATGATGAGGCAATAGGTTATTTAAATAATAGTGTACAAAATATAGTTTTGACAGTTGAAAAAAATGTAAGAATTGCCAGTCAAGTGAATTAATGATGGCAAAAGTTTGATGTAAATTTAAATGACACTTTATTATTTTCTTTATAGCCACGGCAATCAAAGCATTATTTTATCTGCCTTCAAGTGACCTCTGAATTGTTCATCTTTCGATACAGTACATATGTGAGAAATTGACTGTGAAAAAATTAATATAACCGGGGGTTAATGCGTATAAACTACATTGAAAGTGAGCAGCGAAGCGAAGGTCACAAAAAAATTCGTCGGATTTCAGCCGTGTGCGGGAAGACGTCCGACTATTCAGACTAACTCAGAATTGTTTTTTTGTATTTTAGGAATTATAGTACAGAAAGATAAACTGTTTTTCAATACAGTCTTCCGTTTTGAACCTTAAATTTTGCGGGTTTTAAGCATAAAACCTATTTTGACAAAGGACTTGCTACCCGTGACATCCAGACGCTAATGTTAAGCTACATGCAAAATATTGTTGGCATTTAAATTAGCTGCGTACTTGAGGTTTTAAAATTTTATTTATGACATGAAGTAGCAATAAAAAAGCTCTTTTGAGATGAGAATTTATAGACTAGACAGGGGAAGAGAAATATTAGGTAAGGATGGCTTTCCACCCTAATAAAATTAAGCAAGAATGGTTGCGTGACGCGGGCAGTTAAAAGCAACCCAGCTGTCAACCAAGCGTGAGTTTTAAATTGACCGCACGAACGATCGATGATATGAAATCTTTGCGCAGAAAGTTTTATATCCGCTCTGGGAAAAAAGAAGTTGCTTTGGGAAACTCAGTAAGTGAAGATAAACTTTTTTTCTGCCCACAGTTAAGCTCTTGACCTTAAATATTCAGGAGTTTGTTTAAACATGCACATTCTGTGGGAGGGGCCAAAACAATAACAAGCACAAGTGGGCGATTTGTTTACGTGTCGCGGGAAAGTTTTAAAAATGAAAATTTTTTTAAAAGGTTTAAAAATCTTTTTTAAGTTAAAGACGTTACGAAAAAATTGAACCACAACAAGGAGATATCTGTATTTTACTTTTTCTGTGAAAACAGATATTGCCACTTACCGGGATAGTTGCGATATCATGTTACGATTTTGAAAAAAAATTCAATCCCCGATATTTTTTTAAATTTTGTTCCCGACTCGCGCTCGTAGTTCGGGCATGCCCAGGCTTTGCGTTTTTCCGCTCTGAAAGTGTGAACCAGGCCTTAGGATTTTGAACTCCCCTATGTTTTGGTCACGACTGAAAAATCTTTAAAACATTTCCTTTCCAAATACTAAAGTCTTTCAAACATTTCATTTCCAAATATTAATTATATGTTAACCTTTTAAATTACTTTTGCCGGGAATGCAGGAGTCGCTATTAATTGTAATTAGTAGAACTCTACTAGTATACCAATGCAAATGCTGCAATCTGATTGGCTAAGCTATTGCACACTATTTAAACAAGGAGCTATCGGCTGATAGTTGCCCCGCGGAAATTTGATGTTCTTAAAACAAATATTAGCCCGAGAAGCGAAGCTTCGAGGGCTAATATGCTAGTTTTAAGAACATCAAATTTCCAAGGGGCAACTATCAGACCGATAGTTCCGATACTGAAACACTCTATCGTTTTTATTGTTCACCACTAAATTTTCTTCCGCGCGCCCATTCAAAAACGAGCATCGTAAATTGTTTTTTACTTTTCAGGGTAAAAAACTCGATTGAAAGCCGAAATTTAACAAACGAAACAAAACCAGAAAAGAAATTCGCTTATTTCAGTGAATTTGGTTGGGGGTTTTTTGTCTGCAGGCACGCTTGTTTACAAAAAATTTCACGGGCGGGCACTATCCATTAGGGCTTTCCACAAGTTGCTCGAGATTTCCAAAAAAGTTGCCCGTAATTTCTCAAAAAGTTGCTCAAAAGTTGCTCCAAAAATACAAAAAAGTTGCTTCTGATAATAAAAGTTGCTCGAAAGTTGCTCCAAAAAATCCAAAACGCTGCTTCTTATCAAGAGAATTTCTCTAAATATATGCAAATTTCCCTTTGAGAGTAAGATTTCTAAGCAGTTTTATGCACTTTTACAGCAAAAGAAGTATCTAAACAACATATTAGGGGGAAAATTTGTTAAATAACAAGGAATTCTTTAACTGAGAAAACTCGTGATGATATCGATGACGTCATGTTTGTGACGAGTTTTGTAATGTTTTAATATGCAGAATGAGCCGAAAGGTGGAACGTCTTCAGATGTTCCTCGAAAATCTTCGGCAAACTTCGTAAATCTTCGGAAACGTTCGTATTGCCTTTGAACAACACTCGGATTATCTTCGGAGATCTTCGGTCTGGAAATTGCTTAAAATGCAAAAAGTTGCTCGAGAGAGAAAAAGTTGCTCGAAGGGGAAAAAGTTGCTCGAAACATGAAAAGTTGCCAAAAAGTTGCCGAGCAACTTGTGGAAAGCCCTAATATCCATCCGGGCATTTTTCTCGGACGGGCACTATGGGCTGATAGTGCCCTCCGCGGATGAACACTATCGCGCGTCCTGTGATCAATTTAAACCAAACAGAATCGGAGAAAATTTAGTGGTGAACTGTAACAGCCATTATACCATACCCGAGAGAATTCTCGCGCGCTGATTGGTCCGAAGTTATGGTCGATGAAAGTATAGACCATGAAAGTGACGTCAGATCACGCCACGCACACGCGCGGGCTAGAAATTTCCAAGTTTGGTCTCCATGAATGAAAGCGAATTTCATCTTGTTTTGTTTGAATCAAGTACGCATTTGTTTTCGGAATTCAGAATTGGACTTCTACTCAGGTGATCTGTCGACAGAAAATTTACCAGGCGTTTGAATTTTTTGTCTAACTGAGAAGAACGGTGCTAGCAAACCGGCAGCGGACTCAGCGAACTGTCGACGTTCAGTGAACGAGCGCTAACAAGATCTTCAGGAAGAAAAATCATCTTGCTCGCTTTCGCTTCTAGCGATAGGCACACACTCAACGAGAAAATAGAAGGTAATTAAAATTGTTATTCTTTGTATTCTTGTTCACCTTCTTTTGTATTATTGTCGTTTTTACGTGTCGGGATCTTACGTCCCGCGGCAAAGTTTCTTCACGGTCAGGCATCGCTTTTGATAAATAATTGTTCGAGTTTGTTATGGTATAAAAAAATCGACCACATTTTTCAATGGTCTAAACTTTATAGACATAGAAATGACGCCATAAAATGTCCAAAACTTTGCAGTGAAACCACTCGCCTAACGGCTCGTGGTTCCACTTGAGTTTTGAACATTTTCTGACGTCATTTCTATGGTCTATAAGAGTGTAGACCATGGAAAAATGTGGTCGATTTGTTAATTAGCATAACCCAGCTGCCGTCTATTGCAAATCGCGCAATCTGATTGGCTACACAGGTGCCTTCTATTTAACAATTAGACGGCAAGCTCGAGGTTTCTACCGGCTGATAGTTGGCGAGGGGCGAGCCCCGAGCCAACTATCAAAAGCCGGTAGAAACCGAGAGCGAGCCGTCTAATTGTGTTAGCATAACCCACTGACCGATCTATTAAACACAAAATATAGCTAGAGTTGATCATTTTAATGTTTTGATTGATAAAATTCAGCGAAAACTAAGCGCGCGCTCCGAGAGCCTTCTACGGATCAATAGTAGGCACCTGTGTAGCCAATCAGATTGCGCGATTATCAATAGTAGGTCAGTGTGGTTATGCTAATGATCGTTAGACAGCTCTCGGAGCGCGCGCACAGTTTTTCGCTAAATTTTATAAATAAAAACCTTCAAAAAATTAATTCTAGTGATATTCGGTGTTAAATAGATCGGCCACTGAGTTATGCTAAAACAATTACACGGCTCGCTTTCGGTTTCTATCGACTTTGATAGTTGGCGAGGGGCGAAGTCCCTCGCCAACTATCAGCCGATAGAAACCTCGAGCTCGCCCTCTAATTGTTAATTAGTGTGCAGTGGCTAAAGGTCGTCAACAGAATGGCGACATTTTCTCGTTTTTTCCCCAAATTTTTGAAAGGAAATTTCGAAATATTTATGGCAATTTCGATTCCCAAGAAGACGAAAAGAAGAAAATTCACCGTTTAAACGTCAGAATTTCTGAATGAGCTGATAAGCGTGAGCAGTACACAACTAAAGTTTCAACTCACAATTCAGTCTGCGCGCGCGATTTTGCCAAAGCGTGAAGTTTAATGCTACAAGTAGTTCATACACCTAATGGCAATAAGGTTGTCATAGAAAAAAGGTAATAGTCAAAAGTCAAATAGGAATTAATTAAGCGCATGCATGAAATTTATTCGTACAAACCGCCTTAATTACAGCATAAAAAAGTGGACTCAGTGAGCATATAAAAACTCGTGAGTTTTTTCTAAATGAAACCAGTTATGAAACTACGCTTGTAGAAAAATAATTAGAAATCGTTATTTTAAGGAAAATGAGTTAGAATTCTACTAAAACAATTAGAGTATTTGCACTCGATTTCTATGAGGCGATAGTTTATTCGGCCTTCGGCCTCATCAACTATCACTTCATAGAAATCTCGATCTCATAGTCTAATTGTTAATTATTTTGATTTTTACTTCCTTGACCTAGGCGGGTTTTTAGCTAAGGTCCGAGGAATGTAAGAAGAGAAAATCAGATTATTTAGTTTTATTTTGCTCATTCGCTTTCGCTTTCAGAAAAATATAGAATCCAACGTACAAATTATTTGTTTTGAATTCCGAAATGGCAGGTTAGTTTCCACCTTATGTAACCATACATAGTACCTGTCATAGCTGTAAATGAGTGTTTAACTGTTACTGCAACCTACATCAAGCTGTTATCCACCAGCGAGTTTTTAAAGTAATTTTTGTTTCAGAACTCGGATTAACTTTGTCCAATAGAATTTTTAAAATGTCGTTTATGTTTTCAAAAATAGCGTCTTTTGCCCTATGATGTAATTTGTATCGCGTCATGGGTTCGGTCTTAAGCAGAGAAGGATTGCAAAATATTCTTTGGTTATGTCTTTGCTTACGAGTTGGTCAGATTAAATTATATCGCTGGAGCCAAGTACTGTGTGTTCACTGACGTTTAAGCGGATTGCCCTCGCCGTAGAAGACCCCAGCCCCTGGGAGTTTGACAAACTCTGTCGCTTTGTATCCAGATGAAATGATATCTAGGATGTCAGGGACCAGGCTTGCTTCTACAAGTGAGCTGCATTCTAACTTAGAAAGAGAACCCTCTTGAATTCCTTAGAAAACACAGCTAGTAGACTATTCAGAAAGACAATAATTATTCGAGACGTTACCAAGTCATTCCATAAGGAGGTGCCTTCCAAGCTCTTCTAAGCTAAAACTTTTTTCTTTTTATTTTAACCCGGGGGGTGGGGGATTTCTTTCTAGGACTTTTTTTTTTTTTGGGGGGGGGGGGGGCGTAATTAGTATATCAGTTAGGGTACAGTATGGGGACCAGTTCTCGGCCACTTTGTGTTCAACGCGTTTTTTTCGCGCCACAAATAAACTCAAATAAAAAGATTTTTTCCAAAGATGGATTGATTCCTGTACTTTCGATATCTTGAGTCTCGTCTTTCCACTTGTACAGGACGGTGAAGGCGAATTTGTTTTTCAGAAAACTTTTTCGTTTACGGTTCCTCAAAACCCACAGTATCACTTAAATTCGTATATTATCGGAATACACTTACCAAAAGAGCCAATTTTTGGCATTTGTATTTTTCGGCTTAAATTCACTCCGTAATATTTCCATGCAACTTTTGTGTATTTGCCTATTCTCGGCCACACTGCTCGCAATCACCACTAAGCGCTTTGATTTTTAATATAATTTCATCAGCTGTGGCCAAAAGAATGAAAGATTTGTTTTGACAATAAAAATGAATTAAAACTCGGAGCTCTGACAAGATCCTTGTCTAAAAGCCCCTTAAACACAATTTGTGATCGTAATTATATCTGGAAAAAGTAATTGAGCCCTTTTAACACAGCGAATTGTGTTCACTCTTTTTGTGGCCGATAACTAGGCCCGCTGGCCGAGAACTGGAGCTTCAAACTGAGCCACCATTTTCGTTACTGCCCTTGCAAAAACAAAGTGTTGACCACTCGATAGCATAAGACGTAAAAAGTGAATGCTGAAACTAGCTATGGGCGAAATTTTAAGTTCCTGCGGTTCTTCTAAGGTACGAAATACGAGCTTACGACTTCTGTGGCCGAGAACTGGGCCCCATACTGTACATAGCATCTAAGAAGGAGGGAGGTGAATCTTATTAAAAATTGAACTTTCAGACGTGGGCGCATTAGAGGTGTTCGTTGCCTGTCGCCATAATTATAATTACAATTGACCGCCGCAAAAACGTTATTGAAAGGCCCAGTAAAATATCTCTTGCATTCACGAGTTGCTCATAGGAACCTTTGATAGCCTCTCGGTGTACATTATCTATAGCTTTTAAGTTTTGGGAAAGCTTTCGAGTGGAGTCGGAGGTTCTCCGTTTCGTTTTACAAAGCCATATGTATAAATGCCTGGCTGATAGGAAACAGAAGTTGATTTGATGTTTGGATTTGGAAGAATCCGGTCTCAGTCCTAGCCCAACAGTGCTATCTAATTAAGAATTAGTTGTCAGGGATAATTGATAATTTGATAAAGTTTTATGCGTGCTATAAAGCTTTCCCAAAAGATGCGGTTTTAGGACAGCTCCAGAAAAGGTGAATGAGCTTATTGGGTTCTTCTCTACAGAATGAGCATTGGAAGTTTTCTTGTATTCCTATTTTTGTCAGGAACCCATTTGTTGGTATCCGCCTGATTCTTGTGCTTTATTGGTAGGCGGCACTTCACTATATATTATCGTGTCTTGAATTGCAATCTTTAAGCCATTTCTGTTGGTTTTTATTTTGGGCAGAACTTTTCACTACAACGAGTTTATCGTACACGAGCCTGCTCGCTTCTTTTGGAGAATTTATTAATTTCGTCAAGGAGCCTTCATATTTAGATCTATTTAATGTCGTTGTTTGTGTTATAATTTCGGTTGTACATTTTCCACAGGAATTTTAGTGCAGATATTGTTCCAAGGTATGCTAGAGGTCAAAATTCTAGTAGTGTTAGGAACTTATTGTGTTTTACCTTTTGGATACCTTTACGGTACCACTCGTTATAGAATATAGTATTGGCATCAGTTCTTTTAAGTGAGTTGTGCCGTACACCTAGCTCTAGAAACTGGCTCTCCAACGTTATACGCCCTTCGAGGTTGACGTAAATTAACTTCCGCTATGATATTGCAACTAATCGAGATGTGATTTTCTCACTTTTCTCTTAGTTGCCGACTGGACTCGGATCCAACATTTATCATGAGGTGTAGACAATGGAGAAGATACCTCCCGTATTTAGCATGCTTATTGCTTTTTTTAGCACTTTCATCCTCTCTTATGATGATGGGCTACAATCAAGGCTCAAGCAGTGCAAAGAACGAAAGCTTTCCAATAAGCTTAGACAAGAAAACACGTGAAGACGAACCCATTCCGCTCATATTAGAAAGCGACTTCAAAGACTTGGGAAATCGTAAGAAACGAGTGTTGCTATTGGTTACTGTTGGCAGTGCACCAAAAAGATCTGACAGACGACAGGGAATAAGATCCACATGGTGGAGACACTGTAACCACAGTCAGGTAAATAGCGTATGTTGAGTGCAGGCAGTTGGAAGGGTGCGAATTCTTTCAGGACGAGAGGTGTAGGCCCGATCCCTAGAGGAGTCATCAGGGATAATGAGTATATACCCACTTAAAGGGAGGTGCGAAAATACCCCTTTACCAATAGAGACTAAGGAACACTAGGCCCAATTCTCTTATCCTTTGTTTTCATAAATCTTACAAAGGTTTTCGTTTGGTTTCTGACCAAGGCGGGGAAATCCCTTTTTCCGTAGCGTGTGAATAAACAGACGTTATTTCAACTTCCACTTCCCATCTCTGAATAGAGCACAAAATGCCTTTTTAATCAAACTACTTTTATTTTGAAAGAGGTACCATGTTTGTATTATTCATTTCTCCAGTTAACGTTGTTCTAACTGACTCCAGAAATTATCAACTTGCTCTAACAAGTCTGAGCTCATATATTGCCGTTTCAGCCAAAAAGGTGCAAAATTACAGAGCTACTGTGATTTGGGTTGCGTGTTTATCAGTTCCCGCGCAGTGCCGTTGGTTACTCGTTTCTCATTTCAGTTCTCATTGGTTCATTACACTCTTTTAGAGCCCAGTGATTGGTTGTTTGGTTTAAGTTGTTAACCGCCAATCACTACGGCAGTAATTAGAGTAACAAACCAATCAGAGCTGGACGGGAAAAAACAGGCAAGGTTGAAAAGCGGAAGAAAACAGCTTGGGAGCTCAAATATTGCAATTCTTTAGGCGTTTTTAATAAAGCAATTATTCCACTCACGCTTGTTGGATACGAGATCGTTATAGCCAACTCGGCGCTACAGCGCCTCGTAGGCTATCTACCATCTCATATCCAACGCGTGCTCGTGGAATGGTTATTGTTGAATAGACGGCACCTGTGTAGCCAATCAGATTGCGCGATTACTTAATAGACGGTCAGTGGGTTATGCTAATGATCGATAGACGGCTCTAGGAGCGTGTGCTCAGTTTTTTCGCTTTGTTTTATCAATCAAAACCTTCAATTCTAGCGATATTTTGTGTTTAATAGATCAGCCGCCGGATTATGCTTAAACAATTGGACGGCTCGCTCTCGGTTTCTATCGACTTTGATAGTTTAGCGAGGAGCGAAACTATCAGCCGATAGAAACCTCGAGCTTGCCGTCTAATTGTTAAAAAGTGCGTTGCGCCATGTTTTGACCTAAACACGGGCACTGTAAACCAACGTAAAGATCGTTACTTGCTCCAATGATAGTTATTGGAAAACTACTCCTAACTACTACTACTCTTTGATTTATCCCAAACAGGTCAAATGCATCTTCCTTACTGATGGTATCATTGCGGACCCTGCTCAGCGTGCCCTTGTAATACAAGAAAGACAGCGCTATCATGATCTGGAATTTCTACCGGTTGCTGGAGGCCTGGTGTTCGGGCAACGATTTCTCAATCAGATCAAATGGGCCAAGGCCAAATTTGACTTTCAGTATCTTCTTAAGATAGATGACGACTACTTCTTATGCCTGAAGAGACTTCTATCGGAGCTTCCTCTGCGACCGAAGAATGACCTGGTGTGGGGGCATTTCCACTGCCAGGCTGGTATTACCTGGGCCGATGAAGCGTTTGTGATCTTCTCAAAAGATATAATCCACAAATTCCTGGCACAAGATATGAATAAGACGTTATGTCATCCATTCGGAGATCAAACATTTCACCTGTGGCTGAATAACATGAATAAAGTGTACTTCCATGACGCAAGACTACATCATCATCCACCGGCTTCGTTTTCGCCAAAATTTGAAAATCTAACAAATGTGTGTGACTCGTACATTGGAATACACGGCACTTACGAGAAGAAGATGAGAGAATTCGGGCTTAATTCTAACGATGGTGAAAAAGTTCTGGATGAACCGACTATACCTAGCTTTTCGTCTTTTTGTAGAACTACGAGATTTGACCACCACATGTTTGCTGCGCCGTATAAATATGAACCTAAGCCTTGCATAGACAACCCCATTTGGATTAATTCAACGGGAATGTATATGTTTGGTCGTGAAAAGCAGGGGGGTTGGCAAAGGGCGGGAACCAGGGAGTAAACGGGAAGCGAGGTCTACAGGAGAGATAGAGGCAGCGTGGCCAAGTGGTTTAAGGCGCTGGTGTTGTAATCTGGTGGTCCCGGGTTCAAGGCCTCCACCCTGCCTCTAGCTGGATTTGTTTTCCGGTCGTCCCGAGTTCAAATCCTCGGTCACGCTTTGTATATAGCCAACTGGTCTGCCTCCTGCCGGTTGGATATTTAATAATGTTATGTTCATTTAAAATATTTGTTTCCTCTGTTTCAGTGGAATGCCTGCAAACTAGCTATCTCGAAGCTAAGTGCATGACCACTATAAACAACATTTCATTTTTTTACATTTAACATTTACAACTCGGGATACGGGGTTCCCATGGGGACGGGAACCGGGAGAAGGAGGGGGATTTGATAAAGGCGTGAACCAGGGGAGCAAAGGGGGGCGAGAGGTCTATGGGAGACGGGGAAGGAGAACTCGGGATACGGGGTTCCCATGGGGATAGGAACCGGGAGAATGAGGGGGATTGATAAAGGGCGGGAACCAGGGAGCAAAGGGGGGAGGTCTACGGTAGATGGGTAAGGAGAACTCGGGATACGGGATTCCCATGGGGACGGGAACCGGGAGAAGGAGGGGGATTGATAAAGTGCGGGAACCAGGGAGCAAAGGGGGAGCGAGGTCTACGGGAGAAATAACTCGGGATACGGGGTT
>NC_135771.1:7235791-7285777 GCF_052425735.1 Oculina patagonica | reverse complement strand
GGAGCGCGCGCACAGTTTTTCGCTAAATTTTATAAATAAAAACCTTCAAAAAATTAATTCTAGTGATATTCGGTGTTAAATAGATCGGCCACTGAGTTATGCTAAAACAATTACACGGCTCGCTTTCGGTTTCTATCGACTTTGATAGTTGGCGAGGGGCGAAGCCCCTCGCCAACTATCAGCCGATAGAAACCTCGAGCTCGCCCTCTAATTGTTAATTAGTGTGCAGTGGCTAAAGGTCGTCAACAGAATGGCGACATTTTCTCGTTTTTTTCCCAAATTTTTGAAAGGAAGTTTCGAAATATTTATGGCAATTTCAATTCCCAAGAAGACGAAAAGAAGAAAATTCACCGTTTAAACGTCAGAATTTCTGAATGAGCTGATAAGCGTGAGCAGTACACAACTAAAGTTTCAACTCACAATTCAGTCTGCGCGCGCGATTTTGCCAAAGCGTGAAGTTTAATGCTACAAGTAGTTCATACACCTAATGGCAATAAGGTTGTCATAGAAAAAAGGTAATAGTCAAAAGTCAAATAGGAATTAATTAAGCGCATGCATGAAATTTATTCGTACAAACCGCCTTAATTACAGCATAAAAAAGTGGACTCAGTGAGCATATAAAAACTCGTGAGTTTTTTCTAAATGAAACCAGTTATGAAACTACGCTTGTAGAAAAATAATTAGAAATCGTTATTTTAAGGAAAATGAGTTAGAATTCTACTAAAACAATTAGAGTATTTGCACTCGATTTCTATGAGGCGATAGTTTATTCGGCCTTCGGCCTCATCAACTATCACTTCATAGAAATCTCGATCTCATAGTCTAATTGTTAATTATTTTGATTTTTACTTCCTTGACCTAGGCGGGTTTTTAGCTAAGGTCCGAGGAATGTAAGAAGAGAAAATCAGATTATTTAGTTTTATTTTGCTCATTCGCTTTCGCTTTCAGAAAAATATAGAATCCAACGTACAAATTATTTGTTTTGAATTCCGAAATGGCAGGTTAGTTTCCACCTTATGTAACCATACATAGTACCTGTCATAGCTGTAAATGAGTGTTTAACTGTTACTGCAACCTACATCAAGCTGTTATCCACCAGCGAGTTTTTAAAGTAATTTTTGTTTCAGAACTCGGATAAACTTTGTCCAATAGAATTTTTGAAATGTCGTTTATGTTTTCAAAAATAGCGTCTTTTGCCCTATGATGTAATTTGTATCGCGTCATGGGTTCGGTCTTAAGCAGAGAAGGATTGCAAAATATTCTTTGGTTATGTCTTTGCTTACGAGTTGGTCAGATTAAATTATATCGCTGGAGCCAAGTACTGTGTGTTCACTGACGTTTAAGCGGATTGCCCTCGCCGTAGAAAACCCCAGCCCCTGGGAGTTTGACAAACTCTGTCGCTTTGTATCCAGATGAAATGATATCTAGGATGTCAGGGACCAGGCTTGCTTCTACAAGTGAGCTGCATTCTAACTTAGAAAGAGAACCCTCTTGAATTCCTTAGAAAACACAGCTAGTAGACTATTCAGAAAGACAATAATTATTCGAGACGTTACCAAGTCATTCCATAAGGAGGTGCCTTCCAAGCTCTTATAAGCTAAAACTTGTTTCTTTTTATTTTAACCCGGGGGTGGGGGATTTCTTTCTAGGACTTTTTTTTTTTTTGGGGGGGGGGGGGGCGTAATTAGTATATCAGTTAGGGTACAGTATGGGGACCAGTTCTCGGCCACTTTGTGTTCAACGCGTTTTTTTCGCGCCACAAATAAACTCAAATAAAAAGATTTTTTCCAAAGATGGATTGATTCCTGTACTTTCGATATCTTGAGTCTCGTCTTTCCACTTGTACAGGACGGTGAAGGCGAATTTGTTTTTCAGAAAACTTTTTCGTTTACGGTTCCTCAAAACCCACAGTATCACTTAAATTCGTATATTATCGGAATACACTTACCAAAAGAGCCAATTTTTGGCATTTGTATTTTTCGGCTTAAATTCACTCCGTAATATTTCCATGCAACTTTTGTGTATTTGCCTATTCTCGGCCACACTGCTCGCAATCACCACTAAGCGCTTTGATTTTTAATATAATTTCATCAGCTGTGGCCAAAAGAATGAAAGATTTGTTTTGACAATAAAAATGAATTAAAACTCGGAGCTCTGACAAGATCCTTGTCTAAAAGCCCCTTAAACACAATTTGTGATCGTAATTATATCTGGAAAAAGTAATTGAGCCCTTTTAACACAGCGAATTGTGTTCACTCTTTTTGTGGCCGATAACTAGGCCCGCTGGCCGAGAACTGGAGCTTCAAACTGAGCCACCATTTTCGTTACTGCCCTTGCAAAAACAAAGTGTTGACCACTCGATAGCATAAGACGTAAAAAGTGAATGCTGAAACTAGCTATGGGCGAAATTTTAAGTTCCTGCGGTTCTTCTAAGGTACGAAATACGAGCTTACGACTTCTGTGGCCGAGAACTGGGCCCCATACTGTACATAGCATCTAAGAAGGAGGGAGGTGAATCTTATTAAAAATTGAACTTTCAGACGTGGGCGCATTAGAGGTGTTCGTTGCCTGTCGCCATAATTATAATTACAATTGACCGCCGCAAAAACGTTATTGAAAGGCCCAGTAAAATATCTCTTGCATTCACGAGTTGCTCATAGGAACCTTTGATAGCCTCTCGGTGTACATTATCTATAGCTTTTAAGTTTTGGGAAAGCTTTCGAGTGGAGTCGGAGGTTCTCCGTTTCGTTTTACAAAGCCATATGTATAAATGCCTGGCTGATAGGAAACAGAAGTTGATTTGATGTTTGGATTTGGAAGAATCCGGTCTCAGTCCTAGCCCAACAGTGCTATCTAATTAAGAATTAGTTGTCAGGGATAATTGATAATTTGATAAAGTTTTATGCGTGCTATAAAGCTTTCCCAAAAGATGCGGTTTTAGGACAGCTCCAGAAAAGGTGAATGAGCTTATTGGGTTCTTCTCTACAGAATGAGCATTGGAAGTTTTCTTGTATTCCTATTTTTGTCAGGAACCCATTTGTTGGTATCCGCCTGATTCTTGTGCTTTATTGGTAGGCGGCACTTCACTATATATTATCGTGTCTTGAATTGCAATCTTTAAGCCATTTCTGTTGGTTTTTATTTTGGGCAGAACTTTTCACTACAACGAGTTTATCGTACACGAGCCTGCTCGCTTCTTTTGGAGAATTTATTAATTTCGTCAAGGAGCCTTCATATTTAGATCTATTTAATGTCGTTGTTTGTGTTATAATTTCGGTTGTACATTTTCCACAGGAATTTTAGTGCAGATATTGTTCCAAGGTATGCTAGAGGTCAAAATTCTAGTAGTGTTAGGAACTTATTGTGTTTTACCTTTTGGATACCTTTACGGTACCACTCGTTATAGAATATAGTATTGGCATCAGTTCTTTTAAGTGAGTTGTGCCGTACACCTAGCTCTAGAAACTGGCTCTCCAACGTTATACGCCCTTCGAGGTTGACGTAAATTAACTTCCGCTATGATATTGCAACTAATCGAGATGTGATTTTCTCACTTTTCTCTTAGTTGCCGACTGGACTCGGATCCAACATTTATCATGAGGTGTAGACAATGGAGAAGATACCTCCCGTATTTAGCATGCTTATTGCTTTTTTTAGCACTTTCATCCTCTCTTATGATGATGGGCTACAATCAAGGCTCAAGCAGTGCAAAGAACGA
This sequence comes from Oculina patagonica, assembly GCF_052425735.1. Classification (NCBI taxonomy): domain Eukaryota; kingdom Metazoa; phylum Cnidaria; class Anthozoa; order Scleractinia; family Oculinidae; genus Oculina; species Oculina patagonica. The sequence continues at coordinate 7,282,059 of NC_135771.1, read as the reverse complement.
AAGCTTTCCAATAAGCTTAGACAAGAAAACACGTGAAGACGAACCCATTCCGCTCATATTAGAAAGCGACTTCAAAGACTTGGGAAATCGTAAGAAACGAGTGTTGCTATTGGTTACTGTTGGCAGTGCACCAAAAAGATCTGACAGACGACAGGGAATAAGATCCACATGGTGGAGACACTGTGACCACAGTCAGGTAAATAGCGTATGTTGAGTGCAGGCAGTTGGAAGGGTGCGAATTCTTTCAGGACGAGAGGTGTAGGCCCGATCCCTAGAGGAGTCATCAGGGATAATGAGTATATACCCACTTAAAGGGAGGTGCGAAAATACCCCTTTACCAATAGAGACTAAGGAACACTAGGCCCAATTCTCTTATCCTTTGTTTTCATAAATCTTACAAAGGTTTTCGTTTGGTTTCTGACCAAGGCGGGGAAATCCCTTTTTCCGTAGCGTGTGAATAAACAGACGTTATTTCAACTTCCACTTCCCATCTCTGAATAGAGCACAAAATGCCTTTTTAATCAAACTACTTTTATTTTGAAAGAGGTACCATGTTTGTATTATTCATTTCTCCAGTTAACGTTGTTCTAACTGACTCCAGAAATTATCAACTTGCTCTAACAAGTCTGAGCTCATATATTGCCGTTTCAGCCAAAAAGGTGCAAAATTACAGAGCTACTGTGATTTGGGTTGCGTGTTTATCAGTTCCCGCGCAGTGCCGTTGGTTACTCGTTTCTCATTTCAGTTCTCATTGGTTCATTACACTCTTTTAGAGCCCAGTGATTGGTTGTTTGGTTTAAGTTGTTAACCGCCAATCACTACGGCAGTAATTAGAGTAACAAACCAATCAGAGCTGGACGGGAAAAAACAGGCAAGGTTGAAAAGCGGAAGAAAACAGCTTGGGAGCTCAAATATTGCAATTCTTTAGGCGTTTTTAATAAAGCAATTATTCCACTCACGCTTGTTGGATACGAGATCGTTATAGCCAACTCGGCGCTACAGCGCCTCGTAGGCTATCTACCATCTCATATCCAACGCGTGCTCGTGGAATGGTTATTGTTGAATAGACGGCACCTGTGTAGCCAATCAGATTGCGCGATTACTTAATAGACGGTCAGTGGGTTATGCTAATGATCGATAGACGGCTCTAGGAGCGTGTGCTCAGTTTTTTCGCTTTGTTTTATCAATCAAAACCTTCAATTCTAGCGATATTTTGTGTTTAATAGATCAGCCGCCGGATTATGCTTAAACAATTGGACGGCTCGCTCTCGGTTTCTATCGACTTTGATAGTTTAGCGAGGAGCGAAACTATCAGCCGATAGAAACCTCGAGCTTGCCGTCTAATTGTTAAAAAGTGCGTTGCGCCATGTTTTGACCTAAACACGGGCACTGTAAACCAACGTAAAGATCGTTACTTGCTCCAATGATAGTTATTGGAAAACTACTCCTAACTACTACTACTCTTTGATTTATCCCAAACAGGTCAAATGCATCTTCCTTACTGATGGTATCATTGCGGACCCTGCTCAGCGTGCCCTTGTAATACAAGAAAGACAGCGCTATCATGATCTGGAATTTCTACCGGTTGCTGGAGGCCTGGTGTTCGGGCAACGATTTCTCAATCAGATCAAATGGGCCAAGGCCAAATTTGACTTTCAGTATCTTCTTAAGATAGATGACGACTACTTCTTATGCCTGAAGAGACTTCTATCGGAGCTTCCTCTGCGACCGAAGAATGACCTGGTGTGGGGGCATTTCCACTGCCAGGCTGGTATTACCTGGGCCGATGAAGCGTTTGTGATCTTCTCAAAAGATATAATCCACAAATTCCTGGCACAAGATATGAATAAGACGTTATGTCATCCATTCGGAGATCAAACATTTCACCTGTGGCTGAATAACATGAATAAAGTGTACTTCCATGACGCAAGACTACATCATCATCCACCGGCTTCGTTTTCGCCAAAATTTGAAAATCTAACAAATGTGTGTGACTCGTACATTGGAATACACGGCACTTACGAGAAGAAGATGAGAGAATTCGGGCTTAATTCTAACGATGGTGAAAAAGTTCTGGATGAACCGACTATACCTAGCTTTTCGTCTTTTTGTAGAACTACGAGATTTGACCACCACATGTTTGCTGCGCCGTATAAATATGAACCTAAGCCTTGCATAGACAACCCCATTTGGATTAATTCAACGGGAATGTATATGTTTGGTCGTGAAAAGCAGGGGGGATTGGCAAAGGGCGGGAACCAGGGAGTAAACGGGAAGCGAGGTCTACAGGAGAGATAGAGAGGCAGCGTGGCCAAGTGGTTTAAGGCGCTGGTGTTGTAATCTGGTGGTCCCGGGTTCAAGGCCTCCACCCTGCCTCTAGCTGGATTTGTTTTTCGGTCGTCCCGAGTTCAAATCCTCGGTCACGCTTTGTATATAGCCAACTGGTCTGCCTCCTGCCAGTTGGGATATTTAATAATGTTATGTTCATTTAAAATATTTGTTTCCTCTGTTTCAGTGGAATGCCTGCAAACTAGCTATCTCGAAGCTAAGTGCATGACCACTATAAACAACATTTTCATTTTTTTACATTTAACATTTACAACTCGGGATACGGGGTTCCCATGGGGACGGGAACCGGGAGAAGGAGGGGGATTGATAAAGGCGTGAACCAGGGAGCAAAGGGGGGCGAGAGGTCTATGGGAGACGGGGAAGGAGAACTCGGGATACGGGGTTCCCATGGGGATAGGAACCGGGAGAATGAGGGGGATTGATAAAGGGCGGGAACCAGGGAGCAAAGGGGGGGAGGTCTACGGTAGATGGGTAAGGAGAACTCGGGATACGGGATTCCCATGGGGACGGGAACCGAAAGAAATAAAGAAACTTGCAACACTGAGTAATATTGTGCAATAGAAAAAGTAATGAGAATAAATTAATTTAAAAAATACAGTAATAAATAAAAATTAAAAATGAAACATTAGAACATTCTTGACATCAGTTTACGTACACACATTGCACCTTATTTATAGTACATTACATTGATACTACTTTAATACATCCCTTTACTTACTTTACTTTGCATTCCTTTTCATAAACAATTTTCGAAACAATTAGTATTGTACAGAATTATTATTAGAGTATTCTATTACAATTACAGAATTGTAAAAAAAATATTTGAAGATCTTTTGTAAGCTTTCTGCTTTTTTTTCACTTTTGTACTCCTCTTTATTAATTTTTTACCATTTACTTTTTTAAACTTAACTATTAAATAACTTTAAATGTCAAACAGTCAACAGCGAATGTATATAAGTGGTTAAAGGCATTTTGTTAGTAAACAGAATAAAGAAGACCTCCAATAACCAGCGACTCACAAGACTTGTTGCCTATCTTATACCATTTAATTTACGTCTTAAACATTTAATAAGGGGGTCAATAACAATTTCTTTTAAATTTTAAAAATGTCATAATATCTTTCCTGTTTCCCAGTTTTGTTTCTGCCAAAAAATTAGGAGCACGCTCGTCTTACATGTAGTTTTGAAGGATTACACTCATTACACTCCAGCGACTGGTACCAAAACCTACAGTTTTAAAGTTACGCTAAAAGTAGCTTATATAAAAACAAAAATATTAAAAGTTCCGAAAATAACAGCCCACTTTTTTTAATGTGTTATGTACTGTCAAAGAAACGTATTCCTTATTAGTGACCTCTAAACATGTCAGATAGAAACTGGTCAGACAACTCGATCATTTGTTGATCACTTCAATTCAAAGCATTCAAACACAGTGCACGGGTGCGGTTCCCGCCACAATTGTTGGATTAAAATGTCTCGATTTTCGGCTTGCCGCTTATGATGATGCTTGTGGCGTAGGTCTGAGCGTTAATAAACAGATTCCCAGGGACGGATTATGTTGTCCAACGAGCCAACGAGCAGAACAAACTCCTGTAACTGCCTCACCCCACCCTGCCTGCCTTGTGCCTGCATTGACCCTGCGGCTGACTTTTGGTCAGCGGATTCCACGCAAATAGATAACACTTCAGGATCGGAAGTGTTGACGCATTCCTATTGCCTTTGAGTGATGTTTTCATCACCCACAGCGAAAAGTATTCCCTTCAGAAATTAAAAAAAAATATTCCCTTGAGAAACTAATTGGCTGCACTTGCATTTATCATAATATATATTTCCTTGCTATACTGCTAGACACACATTCATTTATTTCACATAATTATAATTGGGCCAAGTATCATGTCCACCTCACATAAAGGGCTAACCCATATACGACCGCTCTCATGTGGCTTTGATAGCTCAGTGGTAGAGCATTGCACCGGTAACGCAAAGGTCGTGGATTCGATTCCCGCCCATAGCCTGAATTGTTTTTTTCAGGTTTGCAGTGGTATGGCCGCACTTGCATTTATCATAGCAGAGCTCCCAGCGCAGCGCGCCAGCGGAGCACCATGGGTAATGCGGGTAATTATTTCTGGCAAACCTATGAAGCCAAAAAATTTGGTTGCGTACGCGCACCGCCCGCCCGCGCCTACAGACTCTCGGGGAGGTGGAGGGGAGACCTAAAATAAAGTAACCCTACCGAGGGGAGGGAGAATGTAAAATTATCTTGGCGGAGAATCGCGTGGGCGCTCGGCGCTTTTTTGGCAACTCGCGTTTCACCTTGCGTGAAATTACGAATGCTATCAACAGGTTTCCTGCTTCAAACTCGAGAAAATAGTTTCATTGTGCTACTGTCATGTCAACAAACAATAGTGAAGTGAATATAACGTGTGGAAGACAGGGTTTAAGTGAAGAGCAACGGGAAAGAGAACGGCAGATGCAGAGAGCAAGAACTGAAACAGACGCAGAGCAAGCGAAGATGATCGCGTCAGGAATAGAGAAAGGAGGCAAATATTTGCGAGCAACGCTGCGAAGCAGAACGAGCCCAAGAACGAGCCAGGGATGAAGAAAGGAGACAAAATATGAGCGAGCAACGCCGCGAAGCAGAGCAGTATCGCGAAGCGGAACGAAAGAAGAACGCGAAAGAGGAATACAAAGGCAAAGAGAATGATGGCAGCAAAACAACGACATGATATGTTAACAGAAGGTGAGTAAGCTTCAGTTTGTATCAGTTAAAAGAGGGCAGTTTTGGCCAATTTAGGTTAAAAGGAAGTAAACTTACACCCGGGGCTTACCGCAATGATTTGCAAGATTATCCCTTTTGGTTACATTAATTTTTGTGTTGACAGTCGCCTGCCAAACCGTCAACTTTAATGTCAGTTTGCTTGTTAATTTTCCTCTTGGTGAAGCTTTATCTTCGTGTTCTACGTTCGTCGCAAGAGGACATTATTCGGTTGGAGAGGATCTGAGCTGCCAGTTCATAAATGTTTGCGGTCTGTTCTGTTTTCAGTGCACAAAGAACAGGAGTTTGAATGTGAAGATGTTCAAGAAGGCACGGAAATTTTGCCATTGCCCGTTGAAAGAGATTTTCTGCAATTTTATTTGCTCTTGATCTTGCAGGTAACTAAAAATTATTTATTTAGTTATCACTGTTAATTGCCCAATGTAGGTGTTTCTGTTCCTTTTAGTGAATTAATTACCTGTAGTATTTAGGATTTTACATGTACACTCTTTTTTCGACTATTTTGCTTGTTTACAAGCAGAAGTAGGAGATTAGGAGTGATGTGGGCAAAATTTGGAACATTCTTGTCTACTCTCAAGGGACTTTTTTAATTTCTCAAGGGACTGTTTTAATTTCTCAAGGGAGTTCTTTCCGCTTAGTGGGCGATGAAAGGGTCTCTTATTATTATTGCGTCAACACTTCCGATCTCGTGTTAAAGACGTGACTTGTCACATATTCCGCTGTAGGTGATGAAAGGGTCTCTCATTAGTATTGCGTCAACAATTGCGATCTCGTGTTAAAAACGTGACTTGTCACATGTATAAACGTTATATAACAGTTATTTTTATGCGTGAGTATCTCAAATGAGATATGACACAACTAATCGAGAATGTGAGTGGTTCAGTGTTTCACAGTCTAAAGCGTTGTACTAGTACAAGCGTCTCACTCACTGAAGCCAGGCGCTAATATTTAACCTAAAATGATTAAGAACGGAAATTATCTTTTCTTTCACAAACTATTCGTCGAATACACTCCCTTTGTTCGTCTTTAAATGTTTTGTGAACAAAACTCTTGAGAGATTTTCTAAAACCTAGAAGAACTCGCTTTCTACTTCATTCCGCTCAACCTGCGCTCAACACCCGCCATGATAACAATTGTTTTTGTCTACGTGCGATATTTTTGGACCGGAAATTAGACTTGAACTCCATTAGCCGCTGTGGGTGATGAAAGGGTATCTCATTAGTATTGCGTCAACACTTGCTATCTCGTGTTAAAAACGTGACTTGTCACATGTATAAACGTTATATAACAATTATTTTTATGCGTGAGTATCTCAAATCAGATATTTTCGCGACAATCGATTGCGTTAGTCACGCTTAACACGAGTGAATAATCATTTATTCGCGTTCTCAATTCAAGGGATTTCTTTTCGGTGTGGGTGAACAATGCGTCAGTCAACACTTGAAGGCAACGTATAAGTCGCGCTAATATTTAACCTAAAGGATTTGTTTTCGCGACAATCGATTGCGTTAGCCACGCTAAACACGAGTAAATAATCATTCGCGTTCTCAATTCAAGGGAGTTCTTTTCGGTGTGGGTGAACAAAGCGTCAGCCAACACTTGAAGGCAATGTATAAGTCTTTCACAGACTAAAGCGACGCTAATATGTAACCAAGAACGTAAGAACGCAAGTTTGGACTGGTACAAGCGTCTGGTCTAACACACTAAAGGAGCGCTAATATTTAACCTAAAACGATTAAGAACGCAAATTTGTACTTTTACAAGTCTTTCACATTCGCGACAATCGATTGCGTTAGTCTCGCTAAACACGAGTAAATAATCATTTATTCGCGTTCTCAATTCTAGGGATTTCTTTTCGGTGTGGGCCGGGGGTGTGGGTATATATGAAGAATGTATTGAACCGCTGAACTGTTTGTTTGCTTTAGTAGGCCGGAATAAGCGTATACGCGACACGAGTACTACAGTATATTCAATGTGTTTTCGATTGGGTTTTCTTTGGCTCCTTAATTTGCGGTTGAGTTTTGTAAACAGCGCGTTGTTGACTTCTAGGTTTCAGTTTTAATTTAGAATGTGATGTGGAAGTGTAAAGTATTCAGGTAAGCTAAGTTATTTTCAAGACTTCCACTCCTAAACAACATGAAAAGCGTCTTTCACCCTTTAGCAAAACACTACTCCATACCACAATTGACAGCCAACAGATAGACCATAGCAAAATAGTCGTAGTCTCATAGAGACCTTTGATTATTTTATAAGAACCATTTTTATAAGAACGTTGAGGCTGAGATTTGCCCCAAAATTTAAGAAAATGTATGGGCTAAAATAAGAACATCCAAAGGCTCAGCCAAATTTTACGTGTTCTTATAAAAAAAAGAGTGTATTTCATGGACAACAAGGTACGGCTTTCGTTACTTTTTTTTTCGAGTTTACAACAATAAATGATATTAAATGTTGTAAATCTTACAAATTGCTTCTCACACACCTAAAAAATACCTCTGTGTGAAAGCAGGGGAAATTTCTGGTGTTATTTTCTTTTCAGTTTATTTTACTTCATTGTAATAATAGTCAATTTTGCAGAGGCTGTCAATTACATGTACATGTGTAAACATACATGTAGCACCGACACTGTGTGCTGAAGACAGATTAAGGGCTTATTAATTATGCTGGTATTACATTTAAAGATTAATTTTGTCATTACCCCTTTTACTTTTTTTCTGTTCGTCATTATAATAGCCACAGAAGAAAATGAAAGTGGAGTCCTACATGTTGTAATGTGGCATGAAATGCTCTCTGAGGTGAATAGCAGGAAAATGATTCAGGTACATAGAGATGTTGTGAATAATTATGGTCAGGTTTCATTTTAGTTTCAAGCTCTCCCAACATTTATCGTCCATGTTTATTATTTAAATGTTTGGATCACTGACTTGTGAGTTGGCAGTTAAAAAATCTTTCTTTCACTGAATCGGGTCCGGATAATGCCTAAATAGTACTCTGGTTAGCCTACAGTTAGTTTCGGTAGCTTGCGGTTATTGGGATTTGGGATTTCTGGCTCGCATGCCTCGCTGGCTCGCATATTATCCTATCTCACTGAATCCAGAGACCACTGAGTGCATGATTTTACAATCTTAAAAATAGTTTTTTATAAAGATTTCAGCAAATGCAAACTAGAATATTTAAAGATAAATTGAATTGAAGATTCTTTTAAAAGATGATATGCTGGGCTTAAAGGGCTTAAATAAACTGGATAAAACCATGTCAGTCTTATCATTTATTTTTCATTTGCTATGTTTCCAGTTGCTTTCATCATTTGACTTCTCAGTACACCAGTGCCTTGTTATTATTTCAATTTTTGATTACCATGGTTAACTTGTTGGCAAGATCAGATTCCACACTTACAATGTAGCTGTACCGAGCAAATCAAGCGTAAGGATTTTTTATCACTGCGGGTAGTGTTTTGTTCAGAAAATAAATAACAAAGCAAATCATGGTGAATGTAAAGCTTTATTAAAAGATAGGATGAAAAACCAATGGAAAATCATAAATAAACACAAGAACCGAGAAGACTTTAAGTGACAATACAAGAAATACCAGAGGAAACTGCTGTCTGCATTAACGGCAGGCGCACTTGTTTGCACGTTCAGTTCACCTGTGGTATACACGATCAACTTTTGCCATGCACAGATGGATGTAAACTTTCTGAATTGAGCCATTTTACCTTATAAACATCAATTCAATGCAGGAAAACAACATAACAGAGCAAATTTATGATTTTAGCTTTCATGGCTCAATTAATAAGTTGAAACGGAGAAAGGAAAGTCAAAACGATGTTGATTGTTTGGAAACCATATGAGAGGTTTTATTGTGATTTATGACACACAATCACCTTCTAATAAGTTTAGGCAGCCAAAGAACTTGTCTATTTTTGTATTTGATTTTTAATTTTTGCAGTTGGATGCAATTTGAGGTCGATTATGCAAAATCACGCCATTTATACTTAATTATATCAGAAGACCTGGATCTGTTTAACATGTACTAGTGTACAAAAACATTCTTTTGACCAAAAAGTAACTAGTAAAGCAGATTGATTTTACCGTATTTTCTCAGTTATTTCAAATTTGGCCCGGATGACCTGGCATTTGTTTGAAGCCGACATTTAATCGGGGCCCAGCGTTTATATTAAGGGAGTGAAACTTTCTGTCATTTTTCAAGTTGAATTATTATCACCCATCCTCCGATACCTTGGGCCAGCTTGTTAAGGTGGAACGATTTTTCCCTTCATTCCGCCCCGACAAACTGTCCCTGGGTCTCCGAGAATGATTGTTACCAAGAGTTACATGCACAGTATTGCATACGGCATGGTTGCAATCAAGATTTGTGACAAACAGAACTGGAACAATATAGAAACAACATGGCAACAAGTGAATGTTACGTTTTCAAAGTTAAAGTCTCCGGCATTTATTTAAAAATTAGCAGTTTTGACCCGGTGTTTAAATGAGGCCAGCGTTTAATACTCCATTTGCAGCTTTTAGACATTCATTCAAAATGCTCGGGACATTATATTTAAACAATTATGAAAACAGCTGTCAAGTGATGATTGTTTTTTTGTTTGGATATTTCTGAAGGGAATAATGCAATACCTTATCATGCACTTTCCTTGAAATTAAGAGTAAAAGCTTTTGGTTATAGGTCTTAAAATCAATAAATTTGCTTTTAATTCAAAAATACTTCCCAAACATTATTTAAAAAATTGCAATTTTTGTGTCTTTTTGTATGCAGAATGTCATTACCAAGTTGAATGTCAAGGTGCTGATTATGATGATACTGGAGTAAATGACATTGGAGATGTGTCAGTGAATCCTGTTGCAATTTCAACGGTGATACACAGGTATATGTGTAAAAATTAATGTAAAGTTACTATACAAACAAGGCACTGTTTATTTTCTATCCAGTACAGAAGCTGGTGGCCCAGCATTTGAAAAGAAAAATTATAATTGTTTGTTCATTTACAGTGTAATAGTAGCTTGACGAACAATGGTAGGAACTTAATAATTTAATTACTGGTAATTGACACAGTAGCCAGACTGACCATTTGATTCATACGTTGTAAATCGCACATGATCTTTAATTACTAGTTTTGTCCATTAGTAGTTTCAAGCCCACTTGGCAAACTTCTTAACCAAACTTCAACTCAGGCAAATTTTGTTGTTTATACTAATACAGGAGCCATTACATCTTTCACCCATTTCAATTTTTCAAACTGGCCTCTGTTTAATGTGAAGAATGATGTGTTTTTTATGTCATTAAAGCATTTGATTTGTAGTGATTACTAAATAGTCAAATAATTATTGAGAGAGAGAGAGAGATAACTGAAAAGGGTTTAGCTTTTCATATTGATGTATTCTGATTTACTTCATTACTCTTTCTATATACTTTATAGTTGACCATGAAAATTGTTTAGGAGGAAATTGGCTGAAAGCCCTGGGGGAGGGGGGACACCCATATGGAAGAGACGGGGATGCTCGTTGTCTTGCTTAGGGGTATAAATTTCCGATTTTGGCCTCACCTTGTGTGTTCGGGGAAAAACGACGGTATTTTTAGCCGTCAAGGTATCGTTTAGGGTTGCTCGCGAAAAAATATAGAAATATATCAGTTTTAAAATGTTCTAAAATGGTACCTTTTAGGGGTCAAAAAAGCGTGATTAACGCCCAGATTGGTCACCTTTATGGGTTTAATTCAAAATTTCTGACGAGCGTCCCTGTCTGTTTGATATGGGAGTCCCCCCCCCCACTTACTTCCAGGGCTGAAAGTTACTTTACTTAATTTCTATAAGACAGTGCAACTAATTAAATATCTTTTGGCATAAAAATTTTCCTTCATGATCATCCACCATGAACAAAAAAAATTAAAGTTCTTTACACAGCAAATTTATCTATCAAGTAGCTCAGTAAACAAAAAGGCAGTCAATTTATAAATTTCCAAATACTTTTATCTTATAAGTGTGAATTGAATTTCTTTTACTGCCATTCAAGTACAATAAAAAAGATATTTGCTAGTCCAAAAGATGAATTTGACTTTTTGTTTGCACAGCATATTACTCATTGAGATCTTGGTAAATAATTGATAACCTTTAATTTTGAGAACAGAAAAATAGCAATCTACAGCTAGTGAATTTTATTTCATTTTATTTGTTTTTTTCCCCCTAAAATCCTGGTTCTATTGAGGAATTTAATATACACAATTAACATGTAACATCACAGTAAATATAATGTTTTCATTTTTTAAGAAAAGAGGGGGCAGGGAGGGGTTGAGGGCAAAACCCAACAAGATCTGCTTAACCTGACCCGATAAATTACTGGAATTACTTGTAATGATTTTGTGGGAGAAGTGCAAATTGACCTGTTGGAATTCCGATTGTTAATACCTAACCTTAATAACTAAGCTCAAGCCCTAACTTAACATAAATTATCTTGTATTGGTACTAGGCAAATGTAGAAATAGAACTTAAACTCAGCTGAAATTCCACATGGAAGGAAAGACTTAGTTAACTTTGAGAGTTGCTAAGGCCAGAAAAGCCAGCTGAGCTTGTTGATGAGCTGGGGTAGTGTTTTCTTAGCTACACCCTTGCATCAGGAGTGTGGCCAGACCGCGGAAAACCGCGGCCAAAGCTTGGCTAAAAAGCCGCGGTGAGCTCGGCCAGAGGCCGCGCTTTGGCCACGCTGGCCAAGGGATAAAAAAACCGCGGAATCCGCGGTCATGCGGCCAGTGCGGCCAATGTCTTAGTGAGACCACAGGCCAGGAAGGCCAGGTAAGCGCGGCCACATTAATAAACAAATCCGTGGAAACCGCGGCCATTTTGGCCAAATTGAGCAGGAATAATTTCATTGACTGGCCGAAGTAGCTTGGTAAGCATGGCCACCATTTTATACATATTTTGTCCCTCAAGCCCCTTTAGGAGGACATTTAAATTAACAAATTTAACCACTGTCATGTGAATAATAATTTTTATTGACTGGCCAAGGATGCTTGGCAAGTGTGAAATCTTTGTGAATTGATAGGAATTTTGAGGAATAACTGGGAATTTTTCATGAATTTGTAGAAGCACAAAATTCTGCTTCATTAAAATATGGCTTGTAGGCATACAAAAATACAGATATTTAGAAGACTTCCATAACATTCCCAAGGAACATTATCCATGTACATGCCTGAACTGGTGCCTTTCAATGGCATATTAGCTTTTATACCATGCCATAGAAAATACAGCCAATCAGAATACAGGAAAGCCGTTGTATATTCGACGGTATTCAACCCAACCTTCCCATAGTGCGCTGCGACTGTATTCTCGACGAAATTTAGTAAGCGTATTTTCTATGGCATGGTATAAAATAGTTACACAACACTTTCTCGTGGTATACTATGGAATATCCCACTTGTCACTTGTATTTTCTTGGCATACACACTCGCCTAGAGGCTCGTGTGTATACCGAGAAAATACAAGTGACTCGTGGGATATTCCATAGTATACCACTCGAAAGCGTTGCATAACTAGTATATATTAAAACTTGTGACTAATGGTTTCTGACTTAGACAAAGAAAAACAGACTTAGCTGGTGGCAGTAAGATGCAAAATTTTATTGCATAACAACTGTTCTTTACAGATTGTTTGCTGTAGATGATAGTTTCCTTGTTCTTTTTCGCCTGTAAAAGTAATAAAATAAATGTATTTCAGGGATCCATATTCACGGTCGTCCGGTCGTCCGTGACGACTAAAAAATCGTATGGACGACCAAACGATTACATAAACTCGTCCGCTGGACGACTTAAGTTTGACTTAATGAAAAAAAAAACAATTATTAAGTTTTCTTATGAGTTACTTGCGTTCTGACTACTTGTCATCCATTCATAACTTTTCGAAAACAGAAAATATTTTGCAACTTTCTGTCGCGATAAAATCCTAATTTTGGCCGCCATCTTGGCTGATGCGGTATTTTCCATCAATCAAATCATTGCAGGCTCAATTTTCAAGCTGTCAACCGCTGATATTTTGTACTGCAGCTGCATCCGCGAAAACACGAGGCGATCGCATCAGCTGATATTTTGATCAAAATTTGCCGATATCTTGGTGTGGCACCGCCAGCAAAGAAGAAAAAGCAATGTTGACACTTCAGAAAAACAAACCAAATATGAATAAGAAGAGCAAAAGCGTTCTTTTCTTCCGTTGTGGCAGTCGAAGAGGCCCTGGCTTTCATTTGTGCCTGCATCATACGCTTCCGCCAACATCACAAGCCGCTTGGGGGCGTGATGTTTTGTGAAATTTGTAAGCCGGCAGCCAAGGTAGACAAGTAAAGAGTCTCGTTAACAAATACTTGTGAATCAACTTTATTATAACAGATTCGTTGTCTTGTAGATTTCATGTATACACAGTGTTACATACACGGTCAGTGTAAAACGCAGACTGCGGACTGCTGACTGCAGACTGCAGACCGGGGGTAAAATGCAGACTGAGGGTAAAATGCAGACTGCAGACTGCAGACCAGGGGTAAAATGCAGACCGAGGGTTAAGTAACGAAATGCGATTCACAAAGCCTTTTTTCCCGCCGGTTCCAAAGTTCGAACGTTTCGCATGAGCGAACACGTGAATGAACTGGCGATATTAAAATAAATTTTATTTCGACACAAATGTGTTCAAATTTCACTTTTAATTTCTACAGACTTGTGAGACTTAACCTTTAATTTCAAGTCTTCTGCATCTGTTAACCGGATGAAACTGAATGGTTTACAGCCCTTTTAGCCTGTGACCGTCGCCTGTGCCCTTTCGGAAATTAATTTTATACGCGCACAAACTACATACGTCACATCATTTGTACCGCTCGCTAAACATAAAAGCTTTGTACCTTTTATTTTTATGGTGTTTTATTATGACGGTTGGCGAAGCAAAGCCTTTTTTATAACTTAACTGCGAAAGGGTTTAAACTGTGCCAGTTAAAAACACTTGAGACATTGAAAGAGCTGTGGCCGCGGTATAATATGATCGCTGTAAACATGATCTTGCTGTGATCGGCATGGTAAAAAAATATTTTTTCTAAACCGTTCAGTTTCATCCGGTTTACAAACGTAGATGGTTGTAAACTGAAGTTTAAGTGTCACAAAAATCTTTCAAATGCCGTTGCTGTATCAAAAAGTTAAATTTGATGAAATTTGTGTCGGCATTTAAAATCTATTTTATATCACATTTATCACCAGTTCATTTTCGTGATCGCTCGTGCGAAACGTTGTCTGACGTTCATTCCTTCCAAATTTGGAGCCGGCGGGGAAAAAAGGCTTTGTGACTCATATTTCGTTACTTTACCCCCAGTCTGCATTTTACCCCTGGTCTGCAGTCTGCATTTTACCCCCAGTCTGCAGTCTGCAGTCTGCAGTCCGCAGTCTGCGTTTTACACTGACCGGTTACATACATGTGATAATAACAAAAAAAGTCCACTTTTCATTTACTTGTTGTACGGTCGCCATTCTTCACTTTTGAACGGGCAAGTAAAATTTTGCCAGGGCAAGTATGTCATCTTGCATACTTGCCCGGCTGACGACCTGGAGAAAAAACGAATATGGATCCCTGGTATTTTCTGATTAAGCTCTTGATATGTTTGTTATTTTATTAAAGAAGACTTAATTTAATTCACTAAAGAACTGGTAACCTTTACTTAACATAAACAAAGATAACAAGAAAATGTCTGAAACTTCCACACTTTGAACAGCTGTCTAATAAGGGAATTTCGGTATTTCAGTTCGGTATAAGCTTCTTATACTCATGAACAATTTCTGTAACACGGCCGCAACAATTTACAAAACATATCCAACGAACATAATGCAGCTTGTGCGAACAAAGTAAGTTCCAACTGGTTTATAAAGCGAAGAATAAGCCCAATTGTACTCACCAAAGCACTTTGTTAACGACTGCCATTACATCAGGATAACACCTCGAAAACACTGCTCCAAGAATCACAAGCTTTAGTACACTAACACATTAAAATCTGTGTCCTATAATTATTGGAAGCGAAACACATAATACTGACTGCAGCGGTTTAAATGCAATCTTGTTTTCAAAAGGAAAGCACGAGTGATCAACGAGCAACAGAATTTCAAAACAGCGCCAAAATGGAGGATGATGACGATCAACATGACAACAGTCACGTGGGATGAGTTACGTTCCGTGATTGGTTAAACCACGGCAATCCGCTGGAGCTTTGTACTGCAGTCTCAATAAACATGGCGGTCGCAAGGAGATGGAGTATTGAGACGTTTTAACTGTTTCACTCTCATTTTTGTGAAATTATCAAGGTTTACAATTAGAATAAATGTTGAGAATGAAACACAATGAGGTGCTCAGTTTATCTGCCAAGGTTTTCGAGAATTTGAAGGGTGGAAAGTCTTTACTACATTCACGATGGCATGCAGTGATAGGTGAGAAATTGCTTTTAATGGTCAGGTCTTAAAGTTTAATATTCTGTGTTTCTAATTATTTCGGTAAGCAATGCTTTCTTTGTGGAGTGATGCTCATTTTTTATTTGTGGTGTTAGGGTTTAAATTACCAGACACTGACAAACAATTGGTATTCATTAATTTTGCATGTTTGGCTTTTTGTATTTGAAGTTTTCATGTCACAGTGGATTTAAAACAACAAAATATTTTGTGTTTTGTCTTACTAATTTAAAGGACATGACTCTTATTTACATGTGTAGTGCATCTTTGTTTTGACTACAGACTACTTTAGCAAATCAATGTGATGAGTAATAGCTCTGGGTATACAGAAGTGTAGCATGTTATGATTTTTTTGCAAGGTCAAGTATTGCCCATTCCTAAAGTTATCCTCAGATTTTCCAAGTTTTTAAATTTGTCATATCATTTTTCATGCATGTTAAATTATTGGGAATTCTTAGGAATTCCAAGCCTAATTGATGATTTTATATTAAAAAAAGAGAAGTTGCATTTCTTTATTTCCAGGGCAGGCAAGCCAAGGAAAAAATAGACATAGAACTTTCAAGGCCAAAAATGCCGAGCATTTGTGGCCATAGAAAGCCCAGGCTTGGCCGGGCTTACCACGCTTTCCAGGCCGCAATTTCTTGGCAATCCTGGCATAGAGGGGCATAGCCACGAAAGCCAGGCTTTTGTGGCCAAGGAAGCCGCAAAAGCCCGGCCTTGGCCGTGGTTGCCATGCTTTTCCAGGCCACGCTTTTATGGCAAGCGCGGCAAAAAGCCCGGAAAGCCTGGCCAGGCCGGGCTTTGCCAGGCTTACCGTGCTTTTGACCGCGCTAATAATATGCAAGCTTTCATGGAATTAATCACAGTGCTTTCAACAGCACCTGTTAGAGAGCAATATAAGAGTCTTAAGACACCTCATTTTGTAGAGAACTCATGAATTAATTATTTTTAGCTGGTGATTCACCCCAAAACACTCACCAAAGCTCCGGCATGTGCTGGGTCTTATTGATAGCACTATTAATGTCTTCAGTAGGTTGAAGAAAGTTATGCTGTCACACTCACTGTGAAAGCATTTTTTGGTTCTGAACATTATCTCCTAACACAGTTCCTGGCCCAGGGAAAACTTGGAAAAATATCTCTTTTTATTTGTCTATAGAGTGTTCTGAATAACTTGAAAATTATAAATATTGATCCCGATGATGATCAACAAAATTATCTCTCTTTTGCCTTTTTCAGGGTTAGCACGAGTAGCAGAATTTCCACAGAGAGTTGCAGACACAGCCGAGAGAGATAAATGAACAATCGGATTATTATAATTATTATTTATTCATTCAGATTATTTATTTCTTCATTGCATGTCAATCTAATACTTATGTACTTATATGGACTGGTGTATTTTTTAAGTTAATGAAATAAAGCCAGACGTGGTCAACCATGAACATATTTCTTAAAGGATCTCTGATAACACAATATAAAAATCATCCTGCTACCAAACATTTAATTCCCAGTGGAGGGGGACATGGGGGTTTGCGGTGTTGCTAATTTTTTTTATGCGGTGTTGCGCCGCGGTGAATAAAATCCCATCTTGCGGTGTTGCAGTGATCTCAAACCCTACGGTGTGCGATGTTTGTGTTTTTGAACCTACGGTGTTCGGTGAAAAAAAATATTAGCGGTGTTACGGAACTAAATTTAGCTCCAATATCTTCATTCATCCGTCCTTATTTGTTACAAACACGTACCATGTGTTAAATCTTTAATGTGTAACAAAATACAGTAAAATATTGTGTATTTAAACATTGATACGCTTTTGCTGCCAATACCAAGCCGTTTTCATTGAAAAGTAACTTGACTATATTGCGGTGACGGTGTTTCATCAAATTTTCTTGCGGTGATGCGGTGTTTGTGTAATTTTTTTTGCGGTTTTGCGGTGTTCAGGGTCCCCCCATGTCCCCCTCCCAGCCTGAGTGCCCAAATCATGGTAATGGGATAGGCAGTTTATCAATCTCTATAAACAAACATATAATCTGTTGTTCGTAGCCAGCCAAATGTTTACTTCACCGAAACCAAACTCTGTCATCAAATGAAAAACATTGAACACAGCTATTTTGGTTTGTGGGTGTGTCTCACAGATCAGTTATTTGTTGAAAAGTCTTATGTTTCAGTAGAGTTTATTATGTTATATTTTTTTGCTCATGCTTGCATGGTTTGATATACAAGCGGCAAATGAATGGTTAAATTTTTGCCAAACAATATATACCTGAGTTTAGGACTAACAAACAGTATTTCTGCCTCGATCTGCAGAATTAATTTTTGCTTAGTTTACATGTAGTTATAAGGACCTCATATATAGGGGGGAAAGGTGCTTTCCTTTTGGGGGACCCTACAGACCTTTATTTGCCACTATGACAGAATGTCACTATTTTTGCTTGTGGCTTGCTTGTGGCTTGCTTGCTTGCTTATTTTTGCTTGTTTTATTTCGGTTTGCTAGCAGAAAGCTGTTATTTTTGGTATCGGTCCACCATTCCATCAAATGGGGCCGCCATTCTGGGGGAGGGGGTATGGATATTTTCTAGAGCAACACTTTCTTTGTTCTAGTTCATCTTCGAAAGTTTATACTAGTTTATCTTTGGGAGGTTATGCACAGACTGCTAATTGATAATCCTATTTTTGATTGATCAATTTTTTTGCTCTTATGTGGTGCTGTTGTTCATGGCTAAAAATGATACATATTATATATGTATATAAAGAAAATAACATGAATAAAAAATCAGTCTAAAATGTTAAAAGGGCAAATAACCAGGGAGCTCCGCTTTTAGGCTTGTCTAAATCTATATATTACTGATATAGTCCCTTGAAAGTGTGGAGGGAAAAAATGGTATGGGGAGTGAAATTAGTGCCCACTATTCTTACTATTTTACTTTAACAAGCAAAATAATCAAAAAAATGAACTGTCACAATACCACACATAAGTTACACATTCATAGGTATGTGCCACCTAAGGCCTGGTTCACACTAGCGACATAATGACACAACCGCAAGGTCACGCAAATGCAAAAAAACACCTCACGTTGATGTTTTATGTCGCCATTCTGAACAACATAACATAACGACATAGTTGGAACATAATGACATAAGCATAACGACATAAGGAAAGAACTGAACTTTTCTTCATGTCGTTATGTCGCTAGTGTGACTGAACCTGGCCTAAAAGAGTACTGAATTTTTAGCTGTTTTATGCATCAGTTAATTCCAGTAGTGCACACTTTCACCAAAATCCAAAACAATGTTATACTATAAGAACTGCAAAAAGTGCTTTTAACTCACCACAATTTCCACATATAGGTAACTTTTGAACTGAGGAGCAGAACTAACAGAAGGCTCTGTTTTTCTGTCGTCTATGAAAAAGAAAGATAATATTGTATACGTGTACATAGGAGCCCGGGGGGGGGGGGGGGACTCGCATATGAAAGTGACGGGGATGCTCGTCGTCTCGCTTAGGGGTGTAAATTTCGGACTTTTGGTCTCGCTAAGGGTGTTCCGGGAAAAAACGCCAAAAACGCCAATATGTTTAGCCATAATGGTCTCGTTTAGGGTTACACACCAAGAAATATACAAATATAAACTCCATTCTTAGTTTTTTGGTATCTTTTAGGGGTCAACAAAAGCTTGAGCCACACCCAGATTGGTCTCTTTTAGGGGTTCTTTTCAAAATTTCCGACGAGCATCCCCGTCAGTTTCATATGGGAGTCCCCCCCCCCCCGGGCATAGGAGACATCACAAAACAAACAGAATTTCATTTCACAAGGATCCATTTTCCAGACGAGAGAGATCTCTTTTGCCCAGGGTTTATTGGGTGGCAGGACAAAGAGACGAATGGTATTTTAGGCTACATAAATGCTGGCCAATTTTATTTCCTTTGGTGATCAGTTTGTTTCTTCTGATAACCTGGGTCTACTGATATTTTTGAGAGAAATTTAATTCTGATCACATGTCTCCAAGAAGCTGAGAACATGATTTCATTCATATTTTTTTAATAATATTATAATGCTGTTTTTTAAAAGTATAGGGTTTACCTTTTACACTTATCACATTCCTGTAATATTAACGGAAAAAGCAAAGTCATTAGTGACTCATTTCATTGTACGATAGAAAAGAAATAAGCTTAAGCTTAGGAAAACATCTGACCAAGTAGAGGCCAAAACTTACCATTGTTACATTACAGAAATGCTCAGTTATAGGTCTGTCTCGAGCTTCTCTTATTCCTCGTTGACGTTCCTTCTGCTTTTCAGCTTTTTTTCGAGCCCCTGTCTTTTCAGTCTTTTTTCTTTGGCATTTTGCTGTTCGTTGCTGGTGCAGACTCGTACCCAGTCGCTTCTCTTGCTTTTTGAGCGGCGCGCAAGGCATCAAGGGAAGGTCGAACTTTTTCTTCGTCCTTCCCATCAACCTCTTCGAACGCCGAGCGAAAACGAAAAAACGAGTAACGACTGGGTACGAGTCTGTTGCCGGTGTTTCACGATTTTATCGCTGACTTTCAGAGGAAGTAAACGAGCAAACTCTCGAATCGAGAGAGGAGTCTGGGGTGATTGCGTGGAATCCGCTGACCACAAGTCAGCCGCAGGGTAAACGCAGGCACAAGGCAGGCAGAGTGGGGTGAGGCAGTTACAGCAGTTTTTTCTGCTCGTTGGCTCGTTGGACAACATATTCTGTCCCTGGGGAATGTGTTTACTAACGCTCAGACCTACGACACAAGCATCATCATAAGCGGCAAGCAGAAAATCGAGACATTTTAATCCAACAATTGTGGCGGGAACCGCACCCGTATGAGAGGCGGCTGTATTCGCAGGCTACCGCACCCGTGCTCTGTGTTTGAATGCTGTGAAATGAAGTCCAAGGTCTTCTACCAAGCCTTAAACAAATGAGTTGTCTGACCAGTTTCTATCTGACATGTTTAGAGGTCACTAATAAGGAATACGTTTATTTGACAGTACAGAACACATTAAAAAAAGTGGGCTGTTATTTTCGGAACTTTTAATATTTTTGTTTTTTTATTATATGGAGGAGAGTGTTTTACTGGGAACTAAACCACTCATAGATTCCATACGCCACTCCATCCGGGACCCGAGTGGCGTATTTTCCGTATGACACTCTTGCGAGTGTCATATCGCTCATTGACGTCATGATTCGCGCCTTTTCTACTTTGTTGAATGAACTTGGTTTCTTGTGTCGTTTGTTGTTAGCAAGCATCGACAAGCAGGTTTAATTTGTTTACTAAACAACGAAAAAGAATGAGTTTTCCGAAAAACTTAAGAACGGGAACACGATAATAGAAACCTTAACAATTTCAAGGTTTTTAGAGGGAATTCTTCGCAGGGGATTTCACAAATTACCGTACCCAAATTCGCAAGTAGCCAATCAGAAGCGCGATCTACTGTCCTGATATCCTACGATATCAAGTCACTGACCTGATATGCCACCATATCACGGTCACTTTGAAGTAAAGTAGTGTTACTGTACAATGAATTGAAAAAAGGTTTTACCAATAGAACAGAACTTCGTAGTTTAAATTTAGCGGTGTTTAGCGGTCGTAAAAAGAGAAGACTCTCCCGCCAAAACTAAACTTGAGCGCGCTCTCCATTTGCGCGGTGTTTGCCGACGAGTTCTGATCGAGAAATTCAGACTGAAAAAATGGAGTCGGAATTTCCAAATTTTTCGCTTAATTTTGATTTAGAAAATTTAGAAAATGAAACTCTAAACAAAGGAGTGGAAAAAAAGGCAAGAGGAACTTGGTAAAAGTGTTGAAGAGCAAGTCAACACAATTTGCAGAACGAACCATGCAAGCACGGCTTCAGTAGAGCGATAAATATAACCGGATTTTTGGCTAAATTTGGGTACGGTAAATACCTAATCAAACCTTTTTGGTACGCTTCGGCTGCATATCAGCCTCGTTTGGTCTCGCCATGGGTATTTTGGCTCGACTGCGTCTCGCCAAAATACGAACCATGGCTCGACCAAACTCGCCTGATATGCCGCCGAAGCGTACCAAAAAGGTACGATTAGGTATAAGTACAAGATGTTGTAAAGAAGAAACAAAAGTGAACAGTTGAAAACTATCAGCCGTCAAGACATGGCCGCATCGGATTCAAGTCAAAGTCAGTGATATTTTAAGTTCTTACCGGTCAGTTACGTGTTATTTAGTTGACAAGTAATTTGTTTGATTGGAATTCAGTTAGTGTTTCTATGTCCTGGGCACGGCTGCTTTGTATTTTCTATGAAGACGAACGGTGATTTGTAAAACTGGCTCGATTATTCGAAAACAATAAAATAAAAATACGGGTAATATCAACTACATCTGGTCTCCATATAATAAAAAGAACATTACACGTTGGCTCAAAGATATGAATTTTATGTTCTCGTGGCAAAACCGTTATCACACTCGTTCGCTGCGCTCACTCGTGAGATATCGTTTCTGCCACTCGAACATAAAATTCATATCTTCTCGCCACCGTGTAATATCCTCTATTTATAAGCTACTTTACGTAACTTTAAAACTGTAGGTTTTGGTACCAGTCGCTGGAGTGTAATGCTCTGGAGTGTAATCCTTCAAAACTACATGTAAGACGAGCGTGCTCCGAATTTTTTGGCAGAAACAAAACTGGGAAACAGGAAAGATATTATGACTTTTTTAAAATTTATAAGAAAATTTTAAAAAAGTCATAACATCTTTCCTGTTTCCCAGTTTTGTTTCTGCCAAAAAATTCGGAGCACGCTGTTTAAGACGTAAATTAAATGGTATAAGATAGGCAACAAGTCTTGTGAGTCGCTGGTTACTGGAGGTCTTCTTTATTCTGTTTACTAACAAAATGCTTGTAACCACTTACATACATTCGCTGTTGACTGTTTGACAGCGCGCTACCGTTTCCACCCGAGCAAGATTTTGGATGAATTTTTTACCCTTTTTTGACACTTTACTAAACGAGCTCCGACATCAAGGTAGGCGGAGACAGTCTAACTTTGATGCGCGACAAATCTTGTTGGTGTATTTTTAGTTTGTCGGTCGGCGCGCAAAATGAAATATCAGATCAAGGTAGAGTATGGGAGAGAAAAATTTGTGAAGTTCTACGTTCAAACAGACGTTGTCGGTGGGAAAGTACAAGGATATTCATTTTCGTCACTTGTAGACGACATCCAACGGACATGCCAAAGCTTGCGACATCTAACGTCCAGCACATTGAGGCCCTGCCAGAGGGGGTTCCCGTGTCGTTTGTCTAAATTTAAAAATGTTCTGTGTCGCTGTTTTATCGCTCTTCATGTCGCTGTCGGTAACTAAATTGAAGGAAAACGGCTTGTTCTTGTCGAAATTTAAGTTTTTCCAGAAGGGTTGTCGTTTGTCGCGATTTTATTTTATGCGCTGTCGCTACTTTTTGGGCCATGTCGCTTGTCGGAATTTACCCTGGCAGGGCCTCCACATTGCGTATAAGATACAAGGACGAAGATGGTGATTTTGTAAACCTTAACGAGGACGGCACAGATAATTTTCAAGAGATGTTTGCTCGTGCCTGCTCAGTTGATGAAGGTTTATATCGTAAGATACTTCCGCGGGTCAGTGAACTTGATTCACCTTTTAATCTAGGCGAATAAGCAAAAAGAAGAAAAGCTTTAAGAAAAGTCCACTGCCGGGGAAACTGAGCATAAGCTTAATCCACGCTCGTTGAAAAGTAGCTTTGTGACTGCCGCAACGTCTACCGCGAAACACGAACGACCACCACTAGACTACGTAAAAGCTGAATTAGCCGAAAACGTTCAGCTGAAGAAAGTGCTGTTATCGAGTGCGGAAGAGGAACTGGTCAAGGTCACCCGCGAAAACGATGCGCTCACGCCTCTCTCAGATGTACGAGCAAGGATCTGCGGAAATTGTCACAAATCGGGTGTCTGGAAAACCCGAACAGCGAATAGCGAATAGTCGCGAATAGCGAATAGTACGAATAGTGCGAATAGTTGCGAATAGTGACGACTAGTAGTCGCGAATAGTGACGAAAAGTAACGAATAGTCAAGAATAGCGACGAATAGTCGTTGAATAGTCGCGAACATTGTCGAATAGTCGTAAAAATTCGCCGCTATACTTCAGAAATTAAACTTATTGGGGCTGTACAAAATGCACGCCACACGCAGAGCAATCGCGAAATCAATGCTGAATCAAAAATCAAAGTTTATGGCGGTCCGTTTGCGAAGGTTCATAAACGTTTCGAGAACTGTTTCCACGTTCGAACATCCAGGGGATGGTTTAAGCACTTTTTATCTAAATTTCGATTTTTAAGAAATATCACAGGTGAAATTTACGCCGCAAATCGGCGAACGGGACCACCACTGCGTTTTTACATCCCAGTGAAGACAGCGAAATCTCACAGCAGAATATTTTTAGTAATTGTTGCATACACTGGATAAGCTGAACGATCTTGATTTCTGGACTAGACGCCATGATGGTAAGGGTAGCCACTTTCGAACAGTTTTTTTTCCCGTAAGACTTATATCAAACCGTAGTTGTTATTGAGAAAGTGCAGAAGGTTTGATATGACTCGTTTTGTTTTATTTCCCAAAGCCTCAGAGCCTAGTTATTAGAATTTGAATATAAAAATATAATATTTTGAGTAACATGGAACTGAAATGCAGTATATCGAAGTAAAATATATCAAAATTTAATTGGCCTACCAGTATTTTTTATTTTATGTTTTGCACCAGTTACAATAACATTTTTTCATGTTCAATTAGTGTTGTAAGATTAGGTGGTAATGTTTGCAACAGTTTTCTTTATATTAACTCTTGAACTGAGCATGTCTTCCTGATAATGGCGCTCACTGAGAAAGCTGGTGGGGTAACCTTGCATTTAGATTTTGCCTATCACACCTGTGGGGTGAGAATTGAAACTTGCAGGGGGTTAGTTGGTTTAAGAATGCTCCAGTCATGGTCAGTCACCTAAAACTTAGGGACCACGGTTTGCTGTATTTCCTTGAGAAAAAATGAAACTTGAGTTCTGAGGGGGCTTAAAATGTTTTTGGCAGCGCATTATCTTGAAATGCTTTTGCAAATAAAATAATTATACCATGGTGGAGTTTGCAAAGGATCTGCTCCTCAAATGTACATGTGTGTACACTGGTAGAGACATAATTGACACACTGCATGGGATCTGACACTTTTAAAAAAACCTATTGAGACTTACTTAACCTGTTGATTCTTTACTGCCCAACCTCTTCAAAGAAAAAATCAATTTCTAATCGCATCCAGTTGAATAAATTTCCTGCCTACCAAGAAAAATTTTCAGATGTAAATGTAAAAAAAAAATGTACAATTAAAGTTGTTTACAGTGGTCATCTACTTAGCTTCAAGGGAAACAACAATTTTAAATGAACATTACAGTTACAAATTCCAACTAGCAGGAGGCAGACCAGTTCCCTATCTACAAAGCATGACCAAGGATTTGATCTCAGGACAACCGAGAACAAATTCAGCTGGTTGCTGGGTATAGGGTTTTCACCTGGGATCTCTGAATTACAACACCAGTGCCCAAAACCACTCGGCCACACTGTCTCCTAAAAAATAGTGATAGATGATAGATGTGCATTTTTGGGGTGGGGAAAACAATATTGCAATAATGAGTATTGTTTTATTACCGGCAAGGGGTGCATTCCCATGAGTAATTGGAGATGTGAAGTTAACCCTGGGAGAGAAAATTAAGTATGGTAGCTCAATTTCTTTGCCTTGACTTCAGCTTGATCTTGCATCCGGCGTTGACAAAAATTTTAATTTCTACTGTAATTTATTGTCACTGAAAAGCCCCGTAAGGGGAGTGTTTTGTATTGTATTGTAATGTACTTGTTTGCAACAGTCATTCTATTGTTGATGGGCAAATTTATCATTTTTCCAGTGCTGAAGTGTTTCCAGTACATGAGACAAGCATTTGCTTTACCAACTTTATTTGCTGTAATTAAATTGTAATCCCTCTGACCCCGTTCAACCGAAGTATTTACCCAAAACATAATCAACGGTTTCTGTATGTGTAAGCAAGGCACTTTAGACTGTACAGTTTAGGTAATTGAAGTCATACCCTCTGCAATTATTATTATTATTTTTTACGTTTAAATTTAAGTGAAGAAATTTATTCTTTTTGAATTTCTTTGCCTTGACTTCAGCTTGATCTTGCACCTGGCGTTGACAAAACTTGGATCACGGATCGGATCACGGACCGGATGGCGGATCAGATCACGGACCGGATCACGGATCGGATCAGAAAAGAAAATTTTTTTGGGTTCTAAGGAGTGGCAACCCTGTTCTATCTCGCAACGAATAGTTTCATTCCCTTTCATTTTACTATTTTTTTCCTTGATCCGATCCGTGATCCGGTCCGTGATCCGGTCCGATCCTGGTTTTGTCATCTTGCACCGGCAAAGGGAAAAAAAAAAAGAAAAATCGAAATCAAATATCTTAATCGCTTTAAGATTACCTTAGAAAACGTTTGTTCTCCTGTGGGGCCATTCGCATGGACATGATAGAAAATGCTTTGAGATTCGATTTTCAACCGAAAGCAACTCGGCACTTTATAGGTTCTTTATAGGTTCTAGAAGATGAGATAACACTCGATTGGGAAAATCTCAGCCCATGCAGTATATTCAGAAACTTGTCCCGAAACATGTCACTCGCTCCTTGCTCATTTAAATTTTTAACTGCTCTACTAACCTAAAACAAAGCTGATCCTTCATTCCATTAGTCTTGATTGTCTCAGAACTGCCACAAAAAAAATTCAAACGGCAAATAAACGGCAATAACCAACAGCGAATTCATTTTCTACAGTCAACTCGACACGCGACGCCATGTTGTTTCCTTTTTGCCAAAACATTGTGCGCATGCTCCCGTACGGTTCTCGAATGATGGACAGATTTCTTTACTGGGGCGATCAAAGAAAGCTAAAACGCGGCACGATCAAAGGTAGCTGCCAGCCCCCGCTGATTGAACATATTTCGCAACAATGGCTCAATGTGACGGGCATAGTGAAATCCACAATTATCCATTACTACAACGTCGCCACTAGGCATTTCCCAATTATGCTAGTAAAACTGGCATTTTATGCTCCTAGCAGTGCTCGTTTTTTGCCCAAAAATGCTCAAGTTATGCTCATTTTTCAAAATTATGCTCTTTTGGTTTGAATAATGCTTTGCTTTATTTTAATGCAATACATACAAAAAAGACACCATGTGTGTTTTACGTTAACTCAGTTAACTGAATAATATTAAAAACATCTTTCCAATTCTTTCTACACCTATATAACACGTTCTTGTGTCACGTGTTTGTGTTTATGTATAACACAACGTTAGCTCTTTGTTCACTTGTCCTTTATATGTATTATACAACACAACGTTAGCCAGCTGGTTAGCTCTTTGTTCACTTGTCCTTTGAAGACATCTATATGTTTCATAACATACTCAATGCGTTTATCGCTTGTTGTACTGCAACATTACACTTCCTTGCAAGTAGTCAACCTGAACCAGATCAACCAGGGCAAGGCAATGGCGTGGCCGACCCCCTTTTGTTTTGATTTTGAGCAAGGACTGGGTATAACCTTGTTAATTAACCGCTGACCGGTTAGGCCTTCTTCCAATTGCAAGTCACAACTAACACACATTTTTGTGGACAGGTCTTTAGAAGTGTTTAAACACAAAAAACAAGCAAATTTTTGCTTTGACGATGAAAATGAAGATAAAATTGGCAAAAAATGCTAAATTATGCCAGCAATTCCTTTTTTGAGAAAAAGTGAAAAAAAAAAATGCTCGTCAAGCCAAATTATACCAAAACAAGAACATTGAGAAGCTTGAGAAGCTTAAAATCGGGCGCTTTGCCTTGAAAGGCAGGGTTCAGTACAGCAGAAACCACGAAGCAGTTACTTAAGTAGCACATAGTCCGACTGTATTTGTGTAAGTCACAGGGCTTGCATGAGCTGTATTAGTGTGCATAATATAATATCTAGAACGTTGTCGAGATTGCATTATTACTTAATGACATGATGGTTTCAATTTATAAATGTATTTCACACAATACAAATAAACGATTGAAGTAGACGACTAGAAAATGTAAAGTTTTAAGACTTAGCAAAGTGCAGTGTATTGGTAATACTGTAAGGTGCGGTTTCACCTGAAGGTCGTGTGCTTTTCGGTATTTTCTAGCCATTGCACTTTGATGGGACAGTACTACAACTGTTTACCGGGGAACTACTATTGTCAAGAAAATGATCACAACTTGTTGATGAATGATTGAACATTTGTTTCATACCATTACTGTAATAGCAATTGATGAAGGCTTTATGAAATCGTAACTTGATCGCATTGCAAGTTTTCCGCGCTTCACGCTCGCCCTCGCACTTCGCGCTCGCTGTATCGCGCTTCACGCGCCCGCAAAATAAACCACCTGTTCTGGGCACAAGTTGTCGGAACATGACTATTCGGTCCCAGACCTCGTCTCTATCTCCCGCCCCCCACCTCTTAATTGTTATCAAACGTGACTCTTTTTAGGCCCAATTCATCCCCTACCTCCATCCCCCACCATGGGCGTCTCAGATTCTAATCGCTGATCCCACGCGCCAAAAATTCCGAGAGATCCCTGAAATACCTCTCACTAATTGCTGCTCAGCTACGAATTTTCATATGCACCTCTGTAGACCTACATGACCGCCGGTTTAACCAAAAAAGAATTCAGCCTGCATAGAAAGACTTCGTGTTTTGGGACTTGCAGACGTTTTTGTTTATACTAAAACTCCCCGGCATACTGTATTTCGTGGACTGGACTGGACTGGACTGGACTGGACTGGACTAGTAAAACGCGGACTAGTAAAACGCGGACTAGTAAAACGCGGACTGGTAAAACGCCTCTAGACACTTCCTTGGCCACAATCATCTTACGGCTCTCTTCAATACATAATGTCTCAAAAAAACAGTAACCTCAGAAAGAAGTCAGAAGCAAATAAGGTCGAAAGACCGAATTTGAACATATAACGGCAAATGTTCTAATGTCACGAACGTAGGAGTCGTGTAGGCCCGTCACCTTTATTTACCACATACTGCCCCCAAATTAAAACAGTACCCTCAGAAAGAAGTCAGAAGCAAATAAGGTCGAAAGACCGAACTTAAACATTTAACGGCAAATATTCTAATGTCACGAACGTAGGAGTCGTGTAGGCCCGTCACCTTTATTTACCATTGACTGTTGATTTCTGGACGGGCCCCGTTCTACCTCGTGCGAGCAATACAAACGACTGCATTCAACAGACGTCAAGTAGTGGAAAGAAAGAAACATATGCACACAACTCATAGCATCAATCCCGTTGTTTTAGTAGGGGTTTGCAGAACGAACATGTGCTATACTGCAAAAACATCTCCACGCTAAAACAGACCATAGAGTGCTCAAAAAAGCTAGAAATATGCCGTCGAAGAAACACACAACAGCTTCAAACACAAATTGTTTCGCTCGCTAAACCGTTTAGTTTTATCCGATTTACAAGCGCTTGTTTTACAAGTCCGCGTTCTACAAGTCCGTGCTTAACAAGCCCTCGTTTTACAAGTGCGCGTTTTACAAGTCCGCGTTTTACTAGTCCGCGTTTTACAAGTCCGCGTTTTATTAGTCCGCGTTTTACTAGTCCGCCTTTTACAAGTCCGCGTTTAACCTGAGTCCGCGTTTTACTAGTCCGCGTTTTACAAGTCCGCGTTTTACTAGTCCGCGTTATACTAGTCCGCGTTTTACAAGTCCGCGTTTTACTAGTCCGCGTTTTACTAGTCCAGTCCAGTCCTCGAAATACAGTATGCCAAAACTCCCCGCCCTCTAAAGATAAGTCCTTGACGGTTCTTGTCGTTTTTCGGTGCCTATTCATCTTCGGGGAAAGCAGTATTTAGCATAATATGCGAAAAAATTCCTTCGAACATAATGTGATTTTGGAAGCGAGTCGCACGTCCCTATATTGTGTGCGCGGAAGCGAAACGTTCCGCTTCCAATGCTAATGGGGGCTGGAAGCGAAACGTCTCGCTTCCACGCTAACAATACACTATAAGTCAGGGGAAAAATGCGAAACGTTTCGCTTCCAACAGCCAACGGGCAAAAGTATGCGAAACATCTCGCTTCCACGCACACAATATATAGATTATTAGTCGGGGAAAAGATGCGAAACGTTTCGCTTCCAACAGCCAATGGGCAAAAGTATGCGAAACGACGACTTGCTTCCACGCTTACAAAATGTGTCAATGAGGGTCACGAATGTTGGTGTGCCAAAGCTAACATTTCGCCGCGCGAAGAATTTTGAAATAAATGCCTTGTACTGACGTAACGTAGCACTGATCTGACCGCATTGGATGCGGTCAGATCAGTGCTACGTGTTTCTAGTCGGGCGTGCCAATCAGAGGATGAGCAGTTTGTTTTCAAAGCCATCGGAACCCCTCGGAAGAGCTATTCCTCTGGCAGAAACGGAAGAGGATATCCTTAAAATGTTCGACGTGCTATGTGGGAGAGCCAAAGTGTCCGAACTGGATGGAATTGTGAAGTTTGAAGATGTATCAAGTTCCGCAATTATAAACACTCACTGGAACAAAGCAGAATGCTGGTGTCAGTGGTGGACGCGGGAAAGGCACCTTAAACTATTATGCGAGGCCACGACAGACATGACTGCAACTGTTTGGGACACGACACCATTTACAACGAACGCAGTAGAATCAAAAAACAGATTGAGTGTGCCATCCTCAAAAGGTAAGCGTCCCTAGTATTTTAACAAACATAGCCAAATATCGTACATTTTGCTCCGGCGAACCACCAACGCTTAGTACACTATCTGCGTCAACATTTCAAAATCTTCTTGCTTCAGTGGTTTTGTTACCTTTATCATCTTTTTGATAATCAACATGTGTTACCGCAGTACAACAATTTCTTTAGAAACGAATGACTTTGTTCATCTTTTTAAGGGCCTAGTAACCTACTTTTACAATTGGAGCACCAATACAGAATGGACAGGCTGGCTACTCAAAGCATGTGGCGGCTGAGCATGATGTAATGATTCATCATCGATCAGATTCACAAGAGGCTTTGGCTCGGCGAGCGATGGCCAAAGCAACATGGAGAAGGCAGAAATTCTCGAAGACCTCAGACAACAGTGGCCCTCCCGACACCGTGCTAGAAGCTAGCCCAGTAAGTGCACGTGGTAAAAGACCTAGTCCAAGCCAGCATGAAAACAGTCGCAGTAAGAAGACCAAAACGGAGCTACTTGGTCGACTTGTATCTGTGGAATGCATTGGGGATGACAAAGTTGCCTTAGGATGGTTTGATGCTAGAATTGAATCATACCATAAAAGTCTGGGATTCCTTTTGCAATTTTTGGTGAACGAAG
Organism: Oculina patagonica; assembly: GCF_052425735.1. NCBI lineage: Eukaryota > Metazoa > Cnidaria > Anthozoa > Scleractinia > Oculinidae > Oculina > Oculina patagonica. The sequence continues at coordinate 7,251,058 of NC_135771.1, read as the reverse complement.
AGGAGTACATTTATGCCAAAAAAAAATCCAGACAAAGACATAAAGCTTCTGTAAACGCTCTCTGTAAAGGGCTGAAGCCCCGCAGTCATGTGTTACAAACGCCACTATAACTGGCAGACTTTCATGATTCGAGTTTTTTGAGTTACAAACTCAAATTTACAAAGTTAAGCGGACATCGCATTTCAATTTTTCTTGTTATAAATGAGTAAATCCTATTATTCCGATAGTCTATCTAACGTAGAATATATTCTTAAGGTTATACCGTTGCTCAAGTAGTTATTCAAGTAAGTTTAAGATATTTAAAACAGACAATTGTGTTCAACAGCCTTAAAGCATTTTCGTTTTTTAACATTTTCTACATAGTCGAAATCGCTCGGGAAGGGCTGTAATTGACGGAATAACGAATGCGAGGCTTTTTGTTGTATTTTATACATAAGACGTAGAGACAAATACAAGTTAACTTGCGGCATGGATAGAAATATGTCAAATAAATTTATATTTATGTGGCTCTTTTTATTAGGAAAATGTTGCGCTTTCCACAGAGAGTCTGTACAATGAAATGTTTCGCATCTTTTTGCCCATTGTCCGTAGGAAGCGAAACGTTTCGCATCTTTTCCCCGACTACTAATATATATATTGTGGGCGTGAAAGCGAGATGTTTCGCATACTTTTGCCCATTGGCTGTTGTAAGCGAAACGTTTCGCATCTTTTCCCCGACTACTAATATATATATTGTGGGCGTGGAAGCGAGATGTTTCGCATACTTTTGCCCATTGGCTGTTGGAAGCGAAACGTTTCGCATCTTTTCCCCCGACTACTAATATATATATTGTGGGCGTGGAAGCGAGATGTTTCGCATACTTTTGCCCATTGGCTGTTGGAAGCGAAACGTTTCGCATCTTTTCCCCGACTAATAATCTATATATTGTGTGCGTGGAAGCGAGATGTTTCGCATACTTTTGCCCATTGGCTGTTCGAAGCGAAACGTTTCACATCTTTTCCCCGACTGCTAATATATATATTGTGGGCGTGGATGCGAGATGTTTCGCATACTTTTGCCCATTGGCCGTTGGAAGCGAAACGTTTCGCATCTTTTCCCCGACTACTAATATATATATTGTGGGCGTGGAAGCGAGATGTTTCGCATACTTTTGCCCATTGGCCGTTGGAAGCGAAACGTTTCGCATCTTTTCCCCTACTACTAATATATATATTGTGGGCGTGGAAGCGAGACGTTTCGCTTTCACCCGCCATTAGCTTTGGAAGCGAAACGTCTTGCTTCCGCGCGCACAATATAGGAACGCACGACTGGCTTCAAAAATCACATTATGTTCGAAGGAATTCTTTTGCATATTATGCCAACTGCTAATGCCCCTTCATCTTCGGCATCTTTCTCATCCACCTCTCGTTCTGTCCTGTGTCTGTCATCACACGAAAGAAAAGCTGATTCTCAAAAAATCTGCTACAAAAGGAAATTGACAAAAACAATATGAAAACCATATATCGAAAGTTTCTTATTCTAAAATTTTATCATACGTCTTAATTCAGAGCTACAAAGAACTTCTTCCTTTAGAGTTATTGATACTGTTCTTACAGTACCTCTTTCCACTAGCGAAATTTTACAAAATTCCTTCGCGGCGAAAAGGTAGCGCGAATCCAGAACAGACTCCAATCGAGAGTGGGTTAATTCTAGATTACTATTAATTAACTATTACAGCATTCATTTTTAAAATAGTTTCCCAAGCCGACTAAGCTAACTAAACGTCGAGTGTATCTTTCAGTAAACAAAACATGCCGTTATGACGCCGGAAATCCAGCTCACGCATACCATACCCCGTGACTCACGCAAACCTCCGACTTACGTGCTACTACAGTCATTCCTTTCTAAACATTTTTTTTTTGACCACCACCGTACCTTTCTACCCAAAAAACTCATGAAACCGCCCGGTTTTAACCAGTTTTAACCTTTCAAAAATTAGAGCGTTCGAAACTAAATAAGATCCGTAATCACAAACAACATACAGCCGTTTACCAGCACTCTTTAAAACTCCTGAAACCCTTCAAAATCAGGCAAAATAAATCTTTGAAATAACCTTTATCAATGTTTCTTATTTTTTATTCAGTTCTATAAAATACCTTTCATACACTACTGTCAAACAAAAATTTCAATTTCCTCAAAGTTTCAAGACAAAAGAATAACAAATATTTCGTGCACAATGTAATTTGATTAAGCCAATATTATCACGTCTAAAAATACTTCAAGCAATTCAGTGAAAACCCGTTTTTTTTTTTCGTATCAACGAAAACCACTTTCGAATAATCAATACATGAAAATAACAATAAGATCAAAAGGAAGAAAGGAACCTTTCTAATTATTTGAAGACTTTCAAAGCCGTGATATTATGCATCCAATCCGCGATAAAATTTAATTACAACAAAATCCAAGTTCTCATTTTGAAGTCCATTTTTTTTCAGTTACCTTTATCCAACTTGTGAAAAATTCCATTCAAGTTCCTATTAATACTGTACATTCCCAATGTTTTGCTCAGGTCTTCAGAAGCGTCTTACTAACCAAATCTAAAATAATTCCAAAACATGCTGTACAAACATTCTACTCTTTGTGACAAACGACTTGACGACCAATTGTTCAGAAATGAAAATCGACACAGTTCTTGCTAAATAAAAAAAAAGTTTTACGGCGGAGTCAGGCTCAAAAAATTTACCGCAAGATCACACCCCCATTCATAGTCAGAAACCAGTAAACCATCTAGTTTGCTAAAAAAAAACACTGCGTGACATCAATGACGTTACCTTTTTCATTTACAAAAATAACTTTAACTTGTCAAAGTAAGTGCAATTTCACAATGGTGAATATCAGTACAGTATGGGGCCCAGTTCTCGGCCGGGTCCAGTTCTCGGCCACTTTGTGTTTAACGCGTTTTTTCACACTCCAGTTGAATTAAAAGAAAAAGGTATTTCCTTCAAACGATAGACTGATTCATGTGCTTTAAGTATCTTGAGTTTGATCGTTCAATTCGATATAGAAAGCTCACACGTCGAGTTTACGCGGAGGTAGGTGAATTTGCATTCCCGAAAAATTTGTTTGTTTACGGCTCCTTAAAATTCATGGATGTAGTTAAATTCGTATTTTATCCAAAAGCCCCCACCATACGAGCTAATTTTTGGCATGTGAAACGTAGAATAATTCAGCTTTCTGCTTTAGTTAACTTTTCGTTGAACCGTTGTATTTTTTGGTCTTAATTTACTTCGAAATTTTTTCTTGCGACGTTTGCGTATTTGCCAGTTCTCGGCCACCCTGCTCGCTATCACAGCTTAGCGCTTGGTTTTTAATATAATTTCATCTGCTGCTGCCAGAATGAAAGAAATAAATGTTTTAAAAATAAAGTTCAATCTTATCTCTAAGTTTTGAGCTGACTCTTGTCTTGTCTATTATTTCTACAACACCTAAATCTTTCAAGACCTTTTCACTGCAAAATAAACCATCTAAATGCACGGGTCACACAATGCGGTTTTGCCAGAACCTGCACATAGGCAACTAGGCGCGTTAAAATCCTTCTTTTCTAAAGTAAAACAAAGCCTCATAAAAATAATTTGGGATCGATATAACATAAATAGGTTTACAGAGTGATTTTATGACTGTGAAAATTAATTGAGCATTTTTTTTACAGATAATTACGCACAAGCTTTTTAGTGGCCCAGAACTGGGCCAAGGTGGCCGAGAACTGGGCCCACAAATGGAGCTTTTATTTTTATTATTGCTCGGGCAAATTAATTTTTGACTGGTCGATAGTTTTACACCAAAAAGCTGAATAATGTAGCTAGCTCTGGGAGAAATTTCAAGTTCCTGCGGTTCTTCTGAGGTAAGAAATACAAGTTTACGTCAAAAGTGGCCGAGAACTGGGCTCCATACTGTACTTTGCCCCGTAAGCTTTTTTCTCTGTCCTTCCGCCGAAGCAAAAAAACACAACCTGATTACACATTAACCCAAAAGTCGACCAAGTGTGCCTGCAACGATTTCCTGTCAAAACTAAAATGAAAACCATTGCGGTATGCGTCACCCGTAGCGGTTTTGTAGCAACCCCAAGCTATCCCCGTCTTTTTGGCCGACAGGAGACTATGCTCTAGGACGACCAAAGGGTAAACTATAAATCGGCCACGCCCGATTAAAAATGCTAGCATAATCGGGAAATGCCTAGTCGCCACGCTCTAAAGCAGCGCTTCCATCGGTTCGTTCTACCTCTTATGCGTCATCAAAAAAGTTGAGAAGTTCCAAACTATTTGACGCACCTTGAAGAATATTGAAGTAATCAACACCAACAACTGAGTGGAGCAAATTTATTGTAAATGTAGCGTTAGATGCATAACGTTGAAATTCAATAGCTCGCTCACCGACCCTAGCGTTTCCAAGAAATGAATATTACTGGCTGGATATCTTGATATGACTTGTAGATATTCGTCTTGCTGATCCACTGCTCCTGGCTTTTCTGCTTCAAGCGGACACACCGTCAGTTTCATCTTACTAAACATGACGTCTTCTCCGAGTCGCCGATTGATCTGTGATGTCCCTGGTAAATCATTGGGATGGATGAATCCATCTAACATTAGCCTGTGTTGTATCTCAGACGCGTAGGTGCTCGGCTTTATTCGTTTTTGTACTTCAATGTATTCAAGAACGTTTGCGTCAATTTTAGGCTCAGGGAAATTAGCTCGTGGTGTACGAATGGACGAATTTGTTACATCGTAATTGCTAATAACTTTTTTTACAAATCTATGACTAGTCCTGACTTCTCTTGCAATAGCGCGTTGACCTAATCCTTGGTGGTTCAAATCTAATATCCGCTCACGAACATGACATAGACGAGGCAAAACCCGAGCGCCAAAGGCGCGCGCCGCTAGGGAAGTTTGGGGGCATGCCCAGCCCCCAGACAATTTTGAAATGTAGAAGCTCTGATACGCGATTTTGAGCATTTTTCATGAAGTAATTCTTAAAAATATCTATCTCGTTCACTTCGTTCAAGCGTAAAATGACATTTCCTCATTGCTTTTTAGATACTTTGGCAAGTGACACTGGTGCCGTTATAATGGTGATGCTGTTTTCAGTTTAGTGTTTAGTTTTCTCTTTCCTATACATATGCCTATACCCTTTCTTTCTTGTTTTTCGTCTTTGCTATATAAACCAAACCTCCCCTTCCCCCATACTCTTATATTGCTCCTTCGTTACTCTTCCTGCAAAGAAGTGTGCGGGACGACTGGTTTTCTTTTTTAGCAATTTATATGTACTAGTAATAGCGGAGCTCCCAGCGGCCCGAAGGGCCGCTGAGCAGAGCCCCATACCCATAGAAAACTTTTAGAATGCTTTTGGTTTTTCATGGTCAACATGGCTAGCGGCATGGTTCGCGGGCGCGTGCGCCTAGCGACGACGACGACGACGTCGCCCCAAAATGGCGGCCATACTCAAGAAATCGGTTTAAGGTTATGGTTAACGTCAGCTTACATCTTTAATATTGGACATCAATGTCATGGTCAATTGACAGCTGACAAAACAAGGTATCCGCTGACCAGTATCACATGACCATATCGCGGGCTCACATATAGAACTCATCGATGTCCACTGTTTTTTAATGTTTACCGCTGACCAAGTAATGGTTTACATCTGATCGCGGGCTCAAGTGATGGCGGTATCCGTTGCGAAAGTCATTGCGAGATGAATCGTCGAGTGTACTTTCCGCGCGAAATCATTTTGCAGCGTTGTTACGAACGAACACATGAAAGATTTGCTCTGCAAAATGGAAATGGCTGCTCACTAACTGTTGTAAATGTGAAAAGACGGAATAGAAGTAGAATTAAAGGCCTTGAAGTTCTTCTAAAGGCGAGTATTCATTTCTTTATCGACAAAATCGAGTTCTAGTTTGTGGTTGTTTCTGCATTTTGCAATCATTTTCACGCCATTTATACGGTAAGCTGCGCCGGTTTTAAACTTCAATTTTGAGTAAAAACTGCTTTTTTATCGGCCACTTTTTTTCCAAAACAAAACACTAGTTCCCATTATTCAAGGAAATGAGACTCTTTAATTTATAGCAGCCAAAATAATTATCGCAATATTGTGCCGTACGTCCAAACTACGCATTATTTCATTCAGTTTCACTTTCGCATTGTTTACTAGAAACTATGCTGGGAATTAACGCAGAGTTTATTAATTCGTTAAATACAAGTGTGAATCGCTATACCGACTGTCTTTCAGTCAGATAGTATTTTTTAGTCAAAGAAATTAATATCATGCGAACAGAGTTATTTTCAAAACATTCATCGGGAAGCCGGAATTGACGTTTAGTTTTGTCAATGATAATGCTTTGGCTCGATTTTAAATTTATGATATATTTACTACTTCCTTTTCTTTAATTGAATCTCTTCATTGTAAATTTAATATGCTGTACCTTTCTGTGAGTACCTTTCTGTTAGTACGGCTACTACTTATTAATTTACTCCGAACTAGATAACAAACAGCATTTTACACTCTTGCAATAAGGGCCTGTTTACAAGCAGGTAGGGTAACCCTAGTGCTAGGGTTACCCTAGCAAGAGGGTTAGCCCGGGTTTACAAGCAAAAATTCGCAGGTAGGGTAACCCTACTACCCGGGTCAACTTACACCGATTACGCTTCAGTTAACCTTGTAAAATTTTGTCTTAAGAAGCTTTTATTCGAAAATAATTCCATTCCGGTGCAAAAATACGACACATTGTGAATGAACACGATGTTTCTTGGTCACAATTCGCTGTTTTTGCCCCTTTTTTCGGTATTTTTAAACATATATAGCTTCTTGGAGCCAAAATAAAGTTGTTCCGGGTAGGCAAAATAAAGTTGTCCCGGGTAGGCAGAGCGATTACAAGGCGCTAGGGTAACCCTAGCGCTCAGCTAGGGTGCTAGGGGGACCCTAGCTACCTTGTTAACACCTCAATGAAAAAAAAGAAGAAATGTGGGAGCGATTGGGTAACCCCCCTGCTAGGGTAACCCTAGCACTAGGGTTACCCTACCTGCTTGTAAACAGGCCCTAAGATAACCCGTCAATCGACTCAACATCGAAATGACGCGAGTATACAAACAAAGATTTTGTGACACAATCTTTCTAGGTTTCTTTTAAAAAGCAAATAAAGTAGGAAAAAATTTAAAATGTTATTCACCAGCCTAGGTCGGTCGGTGTTGGGGAAAATTGTGCCCTCGGTCTTGGAACCACCATGTCCATCTATATTTATCGAAAAGGGCGAAGTAAAAAACCGGGAGCTCCGCTTTAGGCTTGGCTAAATCTATTTATAGCGTAAATAAAGAAACCACAAGAGCAGTCGACATACATCGAGTATGTGTAGATAGACGTCTTAGCTAACACTACCTAATGGACGCTAATATGAGCAAATCAGCTACGCACCACCGGGCAGTTAAAGATTTAAAACAGTTACTGATGGAACAGATGGAACATTGGAGATTTTTGAAAACCCTCCGATCATCTTTTTCAAAAAGGGTAGATTTCTTAAAGACATGCTAATGCGACGCGACCACTAAACACACATATGGAGTCCGTGCAGGTATGTCTTTAACTTAATTTTCATTTTGTTAATTTTGCAGAGTTTGCATTAATTTGATTTCAAGCGCCTGGCCTTTCTGAGGATTATTTTTCCAACCAAATATTTTTTTTTTTCATTTTTGGTTAAAATCAAGACGAGGCAAGTGCCTCGTCTTGCCTTATGTTAGTTACGGCCCTGCGAACAAGAGAAGGTAGTGCTCTTCCATTATCGTATAGGCCGTCGTTCGCGTTTTCACGAATTAAGTTGTATGTTTTCTGCGGACAAAAAATGTATCTGTCATTTCAATTTGAAATAAATATATTTTATCAGCCTCAGATGTATTGATTGCTTCCCTTTTATCTACTTACGAAGCTCTTGGAAATTCATTTTCTGGCTGCTCCCGAACAAACCAGTTATATGAAATGAATATATGAAATTCATATATTTGTACTGCGGATATACATTCTAAGCAAATGAAAGATTTTTTTTTTCATTTGCTTAGAAACCAGTTATAGGCGTCAATTTCCCACGCGCGCGATAATTTGGAACGGTCCGATTAAACGAAAAAAAGCCCGAAGAAAACAGCTAAAAGAGAGCTAAAATTCTGTCTGGAAATCGCTTCTTTTGCGGACACTGACAGGTGAGCGTATTCAAAAGTTATCCAGCTTTCGCAAAAAGGTCGCAAAAAGGCGAGGAAGAAGAGGGTTCAAAGCGATTTCGCGCAGCGTGTTCAAATCGTTTCGTGAAAGAGTTGCCACCCTTGTCAATTATTGTTATAAAGTGAGAAAATTAGCATATCTGAGAACCGCTCGCGCACAAGACAGCTCAGCATACGACAACAGTGCTGTCGTGTTTATCGATAACGCATGAAGAAAAGCAACACAGAAATCAAACGAAACCACGTGAGTAACATTCTTTTATTAATTTATTCAATTCCTCAACTGTCGTGGTCTCCCTGTGCTGTATTTTTTAAAATTAATTCATTGTCATTACTTTTTCTATTGCAAAATATTACTCAGTGTTGCAAGTTTCTTTATTTCTTTCGGTTCCCGTCCCCATGGGAACCCCGTATCCCGAGTTTTCGTTTCCTGTCTCCCGTATACCCCCCCCCCCCTTTGCGTCCTGGTTCCAGCCCGCTATCAATCCCCCTCCTTCTCTCGGTTCCCGTACCGATGGGAACTCCGTATCCCGACTTAACTCCCCCGTAGACCTCGCTCCCCCTCCTTCTCCCGGTTCCCGTCCCCATGGGAATCCCGTATGCCGAGTTCTCCTTTCCCGTCTCCCGTAAACCTCTCGCCCCCTTTGCTCCCTGTTTCCCGCCCCTTATCAATCCCCCTCCTTCTCCCCGTTCCCGTCCCCATAAGAACCCCGTATCCCGAGTTATTTCTCCCGTAGACCTCGCTCCCCCTTTGCTCCCTGGTTCCCGCACTTTATCAATCCCCCTCCTTCTCCCGGTTCCCGTCCCCATGGGAACCCCATCTCCCGAGTTCTTCTATCCCGTCTCCCGTAGACCTTCCCCCTTTACTCCCTGGATCCCTCCCCTTATCAACCCCCCTCCTTCTTCCGGTTCCCGTCCCCATGGGAATTCCGTATCCCGAGTTCTCCTTCCGCGTCTCCCGTAGACCTTTCGTCCCACTTTGCTCCCTGGTTCCCGCCCTTATCAAATCCCCCTCCTTTTCCCGGTTCCCGTCCCCATGGGAACTCCGTATCACGAGTTATCTCTCCTGTAGACCTCGCTTCCCGTTTACTCCCTGGTTCCCGCCCTTTGCCAACCCCCCCTGCTTTTCACGACCAAACATATACATTCCCGTTGAATTAATCCAAATGGGGTTGTCTATGCAAGGCTTAGGTTCATAGTTATACGGCGCAGCAAACATGTGGTGGTCAAATCTCGTAGTTCTACAAAAAGACGAAAAGCTAGGTATGGTCGGTTCATCCAGAACTTTTTCACCATCGTTAGAATTAAGCCCGAATTCTCTCATCTTCTTCTCGTAAGTGCCGTGTATTCCAATGTACGAGTCACACACATTTGTTAGATTTTCAAATTTTGGCGAAAACGAAGCCGGTGGATGATGATGTAGTCTTGCGTCATGGAAGTACACTTTACTCATGTCATTCAGCCACAGGTGAAATGTTTGATCTCCGAATGGATGACATAACGTCTTATTCATATCTTGTGCCAGGAATTTGTGGATTATATCTTTTGAGAAGATCACAAACGCTTCATCGGCCCAGGTAATACCAGCCTGGCAGTGGAAATGCCCCCACACCAGGTCATTCTTCGGTCGCAGAGGAAGCTCCGATAGAAGTCTCTTCAGGCATAAGAAGTAGTCGTCATCTATCTTAAGAAGATACTGAAAGTCAAATTTGGCCTTGGCCCATTTGATCTGATTGAGAAATCGTTGCCCGAACACCAGGCCTCCAGCAACCGGTAGAAATTCCAGATCATGATAGCGCTGTCTTTCTTGCATTACAAGGGCACGCTGAGCAGGGTCCGCAATGATACCATCAGTAAGGAAGATGCATATGACCTGTTTGGGATAAATCAAAGAGTAGTAGTAGTTAGGAGTAGTTTTCCAATAACTATCATTGGAGCAAGTAACGATCTTTACGTTGGTTTACAGTGCTCGTGTTTAGGTCAAAACATGGCGCAACGCACTTTTTAACAATTAGACGGCAAGCTGATAGTTTCGCCCCTCGCTAAACTATCAAAGTCGAAAGAAACCGAGAGCGAGCCGTCCAATTGTTTAAGCATAAACCGGCGGCTGATCTATTAAACACAAAATATCGCTAGAATTGAAGGTTTTGATTGATAAAACAAAGCGAAAAAACTGAGCACACGCTCCTAGAGCCGTCTATCGATCATTAGCATAACCCACTGACCGTCTATTAAGTAATCGCGCAATCTGATTGGCTACACAGGTGCCGTCTATTCAACAATAACCATTCCACGAGCACGCGTTGGATATGAGATGGTAGATAGCCTACGAGACGATCTCATATCCAACAAGCGTGAGTGGAATAATTGCTTTATTAAAAACGCCTAAAGAATTGCAATATTTGAGCTCCCAAGCTGTTTTCTTCCGCTTTTCAACCTTGCCTGTTTTTTCCCGTCCAGCTCTGATTGGTTTGTTACTCTAATTACTGCCGTAGTGATTGGCGGTCAACAACTTAAACCAAACAACCAATCACTGGGCTCTAAAAGAGTGTAATGAACCAATGAGAACTGAAATGAGAAACGAGTAACCAACGGCACTGCGCGGGAACTGATAAACACGCAACCCAAATCACAGTAGCTCTGTAATTTTGCACCTTTTTGGCTGAAACGGCAATATATGAGCTCAGACTTGTTAGAGCAAGTTGATAATTTCTGGAGTCAGTTAGAACAACGTTAACTGGAGAAATGAATAATACAAACATGGTACCTCTTTCAAAATAAAAGTAGTTTGATTAAAAAGGCATTTTGTGCTCTATTCAGAGATGGGAAGTGGAAGTTGAAATAACGTCTGTTTATTCACACGCTACGGAAAAAGGGATTTCCCCGCCTTGGTCAGAAACCAAACGAAAACCTTTGTAAGATTTATGAAAACAAAGGATAAGAGAATTGGGCCTAGTGTTCCTTAGTCTCTATTGGTAAAGGGGTATTTTCGCACCTCCCTTTAAGTGGGTATATACTCATTATCCCTGATGACTCCGCTAGGGATCGGGCCTACACCTCTCGTCCTGAAAGAATTCGCACCCTTCCAACTGCCTGCACTCAACATACGCTATTTACCTGACTGTGGTTACAGTGTCTCCACCATGTGGATCTTATTCCCTGTCGTCTGTCAGATCTTTTTGGTGCACTGCCAACAGTAACCAATAGCAACACTCGTTTCTTACGATTTCCCAAGTCTTTGAAGTCGCTTTCTAATATGAGCGGAATGGGTTCGTCTTCACGTGTTTTCTTGTCTAAGCTTATTGGAAAGCTTTCGTTCTTTGCACTGCTTGAGCCTTGATTGTAGCCCATCATCATAAGAGAGGATGAAAGTGCTAAAAAAAGCAATAAGCATGCTAAATACGGGAGGTATCTTCTCCATTGTCTACACCTCATGATAAATGTTGGATCCGAGTCCAGTCGGCAACTAAGAGAAAAGTGAGAAAATCACATCTCGATTAGTTGCAATATCATAGCGGAAGTTAATTTACATCAACCTCGAAGGGCGTATAACGTTGGAGAGCCAGTTTCTAGAGCTAGGTGTACGGCACAACTCACTTAAAAGAACTGATGCCAATACTATATTCTATAACGAGTGGTACCGTAAAGGTATCCAAAAGGTAAAACACAATAAGTTCCTAACACTACTAGAATTTTGACCTCTAGCATACCTTGGAACAATATCTGCACTAAAATTCCTGTGGAAAATGTACAACCGAAATTATAACACAAACAACGACATTAAATAGATCTAAATATGAAGGCTCCTTGACGAAATTAATAAATTCTCCAAAAGAAGCGAGCAGGCTCGTGTACGATAAACTCGTTGTAGTGAAAAGTTCTGCCCAAAATAAAAACCAACAGAAATGGCTTAAAGATTGCAATTCAAGACACGATAATATATAGTGAAGTGCCGCCTACCAATAAAGCACAAGAATCAGGCGGATACCAACAAATGGGTTCCTGACAAAAATAGGAATACAAGAAAACTTCCAATGCTCATTCTGTAGAGAAGAACCCAATAAGCTCATTCACCTTTTCTGGAGCTGTCCTAAAACCGCATCTTTTGGGAAAGCTTTATAGCACGCATAAAACTTTATCAAATTATCAATTATCCCTGACAACTAATTCTTAATTAGATAGCACTGTTGGGCTAGGACTGAGACCGGATTCTTCCAAATCCAAACATCAAATCAACTTCTGTTTCCTATCAGCCAGGCATTTATACATATGGCTTTGTAAAACGAAACGGAGAACCTCCGACTCCACTCGAAAGCTTTCCCAAAACTTAAAAGCTATAGATAATGTACACCGAGAGGCTATCAAAGGTTCCTATGAGCAACTCGTGAATGCAAGAGATATTTTACTGGGCCTTTCAATAACGTTTTTGCGGCGGTCAATTGTAATTATAATTATGGCGACAGCAACGAACACCTCTAATGCGCCCACGTCTGAAAGTTCAATTTTTAATAAGATTCACCTCCCTCCTTCTTAGATGCTATGTACAGTATGGGGCCCAGTTCTCGGCCACAGAAGTCGTAAGCTCGTATTTCGTACCTTAGAAGAACCGCAAGAACTTACAATTTCGCCCATAGCTAGTTTCAGCATTCACTTTTTACGTCTTATGCTATCGAGTGGTCAACACTTTGTTTTTGCAAGGGCAGTAACGAAAATGGTGGCTCAGTTTGAAGCTCCAGTTCTCGGCCAGCGGGCCTAGTTATCGGCCACAAAAAGAGTGAACACAATTCGCTGTGTTAAAAGGGCTCAATTACTTTTTCCAGATATAATTACGATCACAAATTGTGTTTAAGGGGCTTTTAGACAAGGATCTTGTCAGAGCTCCGAGTTTTAATTCATTTTTATTGTCAAAACAAATCTTTCATTCTTTTGGCCACAGCTGATGAAATTATATTAAAAATCAAAGCGCTTAGTGGTGATTGCGAGCAGTGTGGCCGAGAATAGGCAAATACACAAAAGTTGCATGGAAATATTACGGAGTGAATTTAAGCCGAAAAATACAAATGCCAAAAATTGGCTCTTTTGGTAAGTGTATTCCGATAATATACGAATTTAAGTGATACTGTGGGTTTTGAGGAACCGTAATCGAAAAAGTTTTCTGAAAAACAAATTCGCCTTCACCGTCCTGTACAAGTGGAAAGACGAGACTCAAGATATCGAAAGTACAGGAATCAATCCATCTTTGGAAAAAATCTTTTTATTTGAGTTTATTTGTGGCGCGAAAAAAACGCGTTGAACACAAAGTGGCCGAGAACTGGTCCCCATACTGTACCCTAACTGATATACTAATTACGCCCCCCCCCCCCCCAAAAAAAAAAAAAAGTCCTAGAAAGAAATCCCCCACCCCCCGGGTTAAAACAAAAAGAAACAAGTGTTAGCTTAGAAGAGCTTGGAAGGCACCTCCTTATGGAATGACTTGGTAACGTCTCGAATAATTATTGTCTTTCTAAATAGTCTACTAGCTGTGTTTTCTAAGGAATTCAAGAGGGTTCTCTTTCTAAGTTAGAATGCAGCTCACTTGTAGAAGCAAGCCTGGTCCCTGACATCCTAGATATCATTTATCTGGATACAAAGCGACAGAGTTTGTCAAACTCCCAGGGGCTGGGGTCTGCTACGGCGAGGGCAATCCGCTTAAACGTCAGTGAACACACAGTACTTGGCTCCAGCGATATAATTTAATCTGACCAACTCGTAAGCAAAGACATAACCAAAGAATATTTTGCAATACTTCTCTGCTTAAGACCAAGCCCGTGACGCGATATCAATTACTTCATAGGGCAAAAGACGCTATTTTTGAAAACATAAACGACATTTTAAAAATTCTATTGGACAAAGTTAATCCGAGTTCTGAAACAAATATTACATTAAAAACTCACTGGTGGATAACAGCTTGATGTAGGTTGCAGTAACAGTTAAACACTCATTTACAGCTATGACAGGTACTATGTATGATTACATAAGGTGGAAACTAACCTGCCATTTCGGAATTCAAAACAAATCATTTGTACGTTGGATTCTATATTTTTCTGAAAGCGAAAGCGAATGAGCAGAATATAACTAAATAATCTGATTTTCTCTTCTTACATTCCTCGGACCTTAGCTAAAAACCCGCCTAAGTCAAGGAATTAAAAATCAAAATAATTAACAATTAGACTATGAGATCGAGATTTCTATGAAGTGATAGTTGATGAGGCCGAAGGCCGACTAAACTATCGCCTCATAGAAATCGAGTGCAAATACTCTAATTGTTTTAGTAGAATTCTAACTCATTTTCCTTAAAATAACGATTTCTAATTATTTTTCTACAAGCGTAGTTTCATAACTGGTTTCATTTAGAAAAAACTCACGAGTTTTTATATGCTCACTGAGTCCACTTTTTTATGCTGTAATTAAGGCCGTTTGTAAGAATAAATTTCATGCATGCGCTTAATTAATTCCTATTTGACTTTTGACTATTACCTTTTTTCTATGACAACCTTATTGCCATTAGGTGTATGAACTACTTGTAGCATAAAACTTCACGCTTTGGCAAAATCGCGCGCGCAGTCTGAATTGTGAGTTGAAACTTTAGTTGTGTACTGCTCACGCTTATCAGCTCATTCAGAAATTCTGACGTTTAAACGGTGAATTTTCTTCTTTTCGTCTTCTTGGGAATCGAAATTGCCATAAATATTTTGAAATTTCCTTTCAAAATTTAGGGAAAAAACGAGAAGATGTCGCCATTCTGTTGACGACCTTTAGCCACTGCACACTAATTAACAATTAGAGGGCGAGCTCGAGGTTTCTATCGGCTGATAGTTGGCGAGGGACTTCGCCCCTCGCCAACTATCAAAGCCGATACAAACCGAAAGCGAGCCGTCTAATTGTTTTAGCATAACTCAGTGGCCGATCTATTTAACACAGAATATCACTAGAATTAATTTTTTGAAGGTTTTTATTTATAAAATTTAGCGAAAAACTGAGCGCACGCTCCAA